>NC_142285.1:42364582-42666367 GCF_965620075.1 Prunus avium
GAGGAGGTGGTTGATGACAGCGAAGAGGTTGAGGAAGACAAGCCAAGGAAAGCTAAAATCAAGGAAGATTGTTTAGATTACGCTAATAATAATAATAATAATAATAACTCACATGTTTAGTTTAGTTTTTAATCACCTTTTTTTTGTCTTTGATTTTTTTGTTTCTTTGGGTTTTGTCCTAAGCTGTATAGTAGTGGGTGGGTGCAATGTGCATGTAGACGAAGAAGAGTTAGTTTTGTTCTTTTTTGGATTTGGGAGGATATTTCTATTGGCAGGACTGTCTTTCCAGGAGTTTTTTTTTGACACTTCCACTGAAATTCAACTGCAAAATCTGTTGTACACTGCTGAATTTCAGAGGAAGTAGCCAAATTACAACTTGGTCAGGAACAGACAATCCCAACCCTCTCTCTGTATTTTGTACTCGGATACAAAGATAAATCGAAACAAGATTTATTAACCACAGACCCAAAAAAATTCCTTAAATTTATTTTTTCATGATTTGCTAATTAACTATTGTTTCAAAGATCCATGTTAAGGTTACCAAACCCCGCAAAAAAGAAAAGAAAAAACTAAAATCATTTTAAAAGGGTGAGTCTAATTCAAGTTATCATGATATTCAATAATACTTACTGAAATTTGAGTGAGTGCATTGATTGGCCGGACCAAAGTAGATACGACGGCTAGCTGGCCGGTGCAAGAGGCCGGCTGGCTGCAACTGCAAGTTCAAGACCTGGTCTTATGTATGCACGTTTTTGGGCACCATGGTGATGTGTTAGTCATCAGTTAATTAGTAATTAGTGAGTTGATTATGAATAATCACATGCAATGCAATTAATTGAGTATAAAGTAAGGAGAGCCCTGCTCCTGAAATTGGGAATCTTACTAATACTGTTGAATTGAAACAAAAAGACTAATTCTAATTAAAGAGCATATACTCACACCACATAAAAACTGCAACTTGCGACTCAACTTGCATAAAATGATCCCTAAACCACCAGCCAATTTCACTCCTTTTAGGCAGTCAGTTTCAAGACTCTGAGCCTGACGTGACCTAATAATTCCCTTAATTTCCAAGCGCTCTCTCTCTCTCTCTCTCTCTCTCTCTCTCTCTCTCTCTCTATATATATATATATACACACACATATCATCTTATCATCTGCTGCTTTTCTTTGTTACAAGAGATTTCAGAAATCAGAATTGGAAATTGGAAACTGCAGAGGGAATCATATCCCATTATTCCTTATTAGCTTAATTCATCATCATCATGAGCACATTATCACATGCCAAGGTCTGAGTAACAAGTAAAGGTTAATATTTTAAATTAATTACGTCCAAAATATTCCCATCATACTCATAGAAAAGGTTATCATCATATATTTGGTTTTTTTTCTTTAATTTCTTTAGGTTCATATTCCACTTATTATTCTATATGTTGGATTGAACCCATAAAAATTATTTAAAAGAAAGTTATTCTATATGGAGCTGAGCAGCTAATAACGACAACTGAGTTTGACTTTCCTTTGAGTTACAAAAATATAATGGGGCTTGTTTTGACTTTTGGTTTGGGTTCTTTGCTTGCCATTGACTTTTAACATCCGCTTAACTATTAATTAACTATAAGTAAAGCATATATTTTGTTGCAACAACAGATCAACATCAAAATGAAACTCATTAGATTTTGGAGGGGAATAAGGTCAAAATAATCAATGAATAAAAAAGTTGTTATTAAAATAAATTGGTTGAAAACACGTATGTATGTGTATATATATATTCCATTGAGGGACATCCTTACAGGGCTCACTCCGCATTGTATTTTATTAATATAAACCGTCTATTATGTAGATATTCATTCAAAGATCATCCTTACAAAATATCACTTGAATCCGATATTATTTGATCACTCAATTACATTTTTGAAATTTACTTTCTCAAAGTACCGTGTTTATTGATTTTGTTTATCTTAATTAGATGCCTTAATGATTCAACTTACATGATTTTTTGCAAGGATGATCACTAAATGAATATGTGAAAAATAGATGGTTTGGACCGTTGAAAAACATTTCGTAGGGTACCTTAGAAGGTGTCCCTCAAATAAAATATGTATATATATATTGGAATTAGGATGCATGCATCAAACTAAAAAGATGAATATATTTGAAGCCCTTTAACTTAACTACAAGTTCTTGCAGATGCAATGCTTAATCTCGATTAAGCCGGCACGGGCACACTCTGTCAAACCTCGTAACTAGCCACCTAACTAGCTAGATACAAATGTATATACGTATATAATTAGTGATTAATTATAAACAAATTATTGATTTAGGAGTTTGAATTGCTGGAGTGGCCTTTACTCCTGGAAAATTAATTAATTACGTGGTTGACTCAAGCGTTGAAGTCTTGAATTAAGTTGGCAATATTTTAGTAGCCTTGTTGGTTGGTCAAATGAATCATAGAGATGATCCCCATGCAGATAAATGTGCCAGGATGCCACCAAATAGATAAGACACTGCTTGTATAGCTGGAGGGAGGGAGGGAAGGAGGGAGGCCCTGCCCTGCATCAAGAAGACGATGGTTGACCTTATTTTTCTTATTCTACAGTATTGCCTAACTTGTCTACATAGAGAATACTTGATATTTTTATAAGAGAAAATCTTTTCATTCATTGATATTGCGACATGTGTGTTCATTTCAAGATTGCTTTAGTTTACATCCACGGGTCACTACTGATTAAGGAATTTTGTCTAAGGAAGCTACGAAGGTGAAGGGCATTGTCTACGAAGGAATTTTGCATAAAAGACAGCTTATGAAAGACAATGGAAATGCAGTGCAGCTCTACGCAGGCATGGAAATGCAACAAGTATCCTATAATTTAACATTACTGACTGCATGCTGTGGTGGGTAGGCCTTTGCATGGCTTATGGGACTTATTATTCAATTAATTATATCTTATCTTATGAACAATTTAATTAGGCCGGCACTCTTTGCTGCATTGAATGCATGGAAACCAAGCCTAAAATTATTAAAATTTGAGAGTCAAAAGAATCTTATTTTAAAATAATCGCATTTTCATTACTTCGCGTGGCTGAAGCTTAGTGACTGCATGCACATCTTTTAATTTTAAAGATAATTCTGAATATTCATTCATTAGTTACTTGAAACTATATTATTATTAAGAGAATAGAAAATGACCAAACGAATATATGCCTGCCGAAATGTTAATTAAGAGTTTACTGGCTGCTGTGCCTGCCGCCCTGGCATGTGACATCTAGCCAGCCATTTGTTCTTATGTGTGTGTTTGTGTTTTTTTTTTTTCCCTTTCCGCAATTTATAGTAGCAAATTCCATGTTAAATTGTTATTAATCCACGTCGGCGCGGACGTCGCGGTTTTGAAGTAATGACAATCGAAAAATCTAATGTGCTCATTCTGATTGTGATTACTTAGCTCCTTTAACCACATCCGGTTAAAAATCTCCTTAATTTTAAGCTTAAGGAAGATCAAGTCAAATACATATATATATAATTAATTGAGAAACCTTGCTTGTATATGAATCAAAGATTGACGTCGATCCTGACATCATTTGGGTTGTCCTAATTAGCAGATGATAGTTGTTCAATAATAATGCAATCATAAAGTACGGGCAATAAACTTATTTTTCCATGACAATAATAAATTAATTATAAATTCATGCGAATTAGGCAATTTGTCACATGTCATGATTCATGAACAGAGTAGAACATAAGCATGCATGCATGTGCTAATTAGTAAGGCAGATTTTCAGAAAAATATAAAACGAAGAATATATATATATATATATATATGCTGACAAGCTGGCCCAGCTCAATCCAAACAATCTATTGGGGTGATGCTTTTTATAATCACCATGCATCTTCTTGCTACCTACATCTACATGCATTGCAGAAATATTCGTACTCAATTATATATGAATGTACGTACAAGTGTTAAATTAATTAATATAACAAGACTCGATTCGAAAACGCTAATTTCAGGATTATACTAAAATTAAACAGAATAATTGAGTTAACAAAACCATAATCAATAAATCAAGCACCCAAAAAAAAAGAAGGGAAATTGCTATCTCCATCTTGAGTGCGATCATATATATATATGTGTGTGACTCATCAGAAGCTTATAATGAAATTTCAGAATGGAATTTACAGTCTTGGGAACTTTTGCCTGGTTGAAGTCCATGTCATTCTCCATTAATTCGTTATTCAAATTATGAGAGGAGTCTGTAAAAGGTAATATTTGAATTTTAAAGCTAACATTGTGCATTCGTACTCATCAACACATACGTACATTGGCGGAGTTTGAGCAAACAAGAAAAGAAAGAAAAATTTAAAATAGAAAAAAAACCAAATGAACTGAACTTACCCCAGTTGTGATATTTGTCATCGGAATTTAAAATTACAAAAAAAAAAAGTAAAAGCTGACGTTTATGAAAGTAACATTTGATTTCCTTAGGAAAAGTAATACATTACATTTTTGCTTTTGCTTATTATGGGGTCAACGTCAATATCAATATGTCATGCCGCCCCACACATAATCCAAAGTATATGCAGTTTATAGACCGGAGGGTGAACCATTTTTGAAGGAGCACACACATGCAAATTTCTAAGGAAATTCTCTCTCTCTCTCTCTCTCTCTCTCATATATATTTGAGGCTGATAGGTAAATTGAATTATTAAGAGAATTGCTGTGGAATCCTTGACTTAACCAAACCAACCCACTTTGTAGTTGCATGTGCTATATCCCATCCCCGTGAACATTTTAACTAGATTAGATTGTTTAATTAGCTGGCTCCATTGTCGTTAATCAATCACTAATTAATAATAATACTCCATCGTGTGCGATGGTGGATATATATGTGATGTCCATCATGAAGGTTATATAAATGAATCACCAATTAAGCCCCAATATTATGTCATCTTCAACTTTTAAAATAATACAAAATCAAAACTTAAAATAGGAGAAGAGAGGAGGAGGAGAGAGACCCCGGCCCCTGTGATGCGGCGAAAGGAGAGGGTAAGGTTTGGAGTTGGTTTATTATAATACAAAGTGATTTTGAGCATTTATTTCTGGACGATGTTGGAGTTTCATGTACTTGCTCTACTGATTATTACTTATCTACCTACACTTAATATTAGTTAGAGATGACGACGTAAACACAGTCAATGGCATGAGTTTCATTTTCAAATATTAATGTAATATATATATTTTATATGGTTGCCAAAAGATATTTTCATTTTCAAATATTGAAGATAATAATGGACCACTCACACGTGACACGACGCAAGCATTTCACATATTTTTGTATCCTTTATTTACTACATACTTTACTTTAACGCTCGATCGTTCGATCGTATATCGCATCGCATAGACAGGACTTCACTTTGAGTAGTGAAAGTCTCTATCTATCAGTCTTTAATCAGATAAAAACAGTATGCATGCTATAGGCTATAGCAATTGACTAGCAAACTGTGTAAAAGTTGGGCAATGACCCGATCAGAAGAGAAGATGGTGGATTCCTTGGGGGGAGACAAGACGGCGCGCACAGCTCGACCATGTAGGGTTTTGGGGATCGATCGTCTTCCCCAGGGTCTGCCTCCCTGAAACAGTATACAACTTCATTAGTTAATTAACATCATCTAATCTTTATGTTTAATTAGGATTATATTGGTACTTCTTGATAAATCTGAATGGCCACAATTCCGTGTCAACTTCAAGTTGGACCTCTCTTGGAGGCCTTGAAAAGGCAAATTTAAGGCCACTTTCTCTCTCTCTCTCTCCCCCTTTTAAGCTTCTTTAGACTAATTTCATATTCTTTTCCCTTTTTAGAGGATACGATAGGGATATCAAGGAGATAGACCAACAATCCCATCCCATTACATGAAAATTTAATTAAAACCTTGTGCATCATCGAATATTAAACTCCATTTTCAATCCTCGAATTTGTAATTGTTGTAGCTCTATTATTGTTATCGTATTACATATATACATTGTTGTCAATGTTTCATTCATGTCTTCAAAATATAGGCTTTTTATTACAAATGGTCCATGAGGTTTACGAAATTATCACATTTCGTTTCTAACTTTTTTTGTGACACTAACGGTCCTTAAGGTTAGCCTCCATACATCAAAATGGTCCATATCATTACCTTTCGTCAAATTTTCTGTTAAATTGATGACGTGACACATGTGTGGAGCCCACACATCCAATGGTTTAGAGCAACATGGTTCTAAATATATTATAATATATTTTTGATATGTGGAGGAGGCTAACCCTTAAGGACCATTAGTGTCACAAAAACATGTTAGAGACGAAAATTGATAATTCCGCAAATCTCATGAACCATTTGTGATAAAAAGCAAAAAATATATGATGTGGAAGTTTGTATCCCTTTCCGATACCCAAAGGACCCTAATTAAGCTAGTGATGAACAACTCAATTTAATGACCCCTCAATCCTATAATATAATATTACTAATCATACAAAATTTAAAAAATAAAAATAAAAACCGAGTGTTGGAATGAATAATGTGAACACACTATTGTACGTCAGCAAGGAATGCCACGCAAGCAGAAGACCCTTAATTACGATGTTTAACTAACTAATTGATTAGGACTAATCTAATCAAACTCTCCAAAGCAAAAGTTTGAATTCAAACATAAAAATACACAAAGCAGCTGGGGATGAAAGAAAGCCCCATGTATATGACTGACGACTCACAAATCAGTCACTGCCTGAGTCTGATTCAACTCACCCAGACATATTTCCATATATGTGTACACATATGCAAACATTCAGAGACATCGAACCCACAAAGAAAACACAGTGATGAAGCGCGCGCCGACGTTGTGTACTTTGTCTATGAGTGAAAGGGGTGGGTGGGTCAGTGGGTGCGCTGATCAATACAGTCATAGTGGCTGCTGCTATGTAGGTAGCTAGCATGTGCATGAAGGTCGTCGTTGCTGCTGGACTTTGATGAACCAAACCCCAAAAGTGCACTGCACGCTTACTTTTTTGATTATTATTTCGTCCATAAACGAATTGAGTTGATAGGTTGAGGTAAAAGGATTACGGGAGTCAAGTTAATACATAGAATCCTGTACACGTTAGCAACACTCAAATACTGTTTAGAATCTACATGTATGTGTTGGGAATTTGGATTTGCCTAGCTAGCTCCATAGATAATATTATCACTACCCTACTTGCATTCTACAATACTGTTTAGACCTAGAGGTCTAAATATTTACGTTTATTGTAATTAGGGTTTGTAAATCCCTCTTCACCTCTTCCAATGAGTAACATAAGGAGAGAGATGGAGATAACGAGACAATGAAATGAGAACAAGGAAGTTCTTACACGTTTTGAACACAATGATAATTAAGCCACTTAAACACCACAAATTAAAATGAGGTTATCATTCGAAACAATCGAGACAACTAACTAGCCAATCAAACTAAAGCACAAATTACATCTGTCACACAAGACATAAATTAAAAATTAGAATTTGGGAAATTAAACTAGCAATAGCTTTCAGTTATATATTATGGTTATCAGTTTTCTTTCGGTTGGCATCAAATCTAGGAATCTGTCACATGACTTGCCTCCACCAAGGAGAACAACTTAAGGAGCCGAAATTCTCTCTCTCATGAGATGAGACACATAATCAGATTAACCCAAACAATCTTTATCTTTTATCTTTTTTTCTTTTCTCTTTATCTGATTGATTTGATAATCACGGAATTAATGCGTATATATCTTTTCGATTACAAGTCTTGTATTAATATACGAGAGGAAAGTTTGAGTGATGATTTGTAAAGCAGAAACAGGATTTGCTCGGGGAAAAGGGTGGCGATAGAGAATCACAGGATAATGGTCACTCTCAGAGACGACGTCACGTCACAGAATAGACCAAATTAAAAGGACCCAAAAAAAGATAAAGAATAATATATATATATATATATAATTAATTAGCGGGCATAATTACGGGGATAATGGCAACAACAGAGGTCGTGGCACCCTCCACGGAGACAATTCAAGGACACCGTACGGAACGAGCGCATAGGCTCGGCATCCGAAGCAACCCGATCCCGAGGCTCCGAGATCCAGGCTGAGGCTCGGTCGTCATCTCTCCCCATAGAATATTTCTTTTTTTAAACAAATCAATACTTAATTAGAAATTAGGATCAAGATAATTGGGAGGTGTTTTTTTGTTGTTGTGGAAAATAAGTGGTAAATTGATGCAAAAACGAGATTACATAACATTCAGAACATCTTGATTGATATCAAATGCTCCTCATACTAAAAAAGTGTTTATAATACATACAAAGAAAACTGAACTAATTTACGCGTTACAAGATCGACCTGCATAAAGAATAGTATGTAGTACTAGTGGGCTAAGCCTAAAAGTTGATGATAGTAGCTTGATGTTGATCCATCTTAGATAGCCAAAAACTAAGTTAATTTATTCAAATTTTATTTAATTATTTTATAGCTAAGTAGTATGTTTGAACCAGATTTGTCAAGAGTCATACAAATACAAATTTAAAGCGCTGCACAAAGAGATCGAGGAAGAAACTGGATTTGCAGAGAGATTTGGAGACATACATACAATTTGTCAAGATATGTTTGCGTTCAATGAGAACTCAATCACTTTCCGTTAAGTTTTACTGGCTTCATTTCACACACACACACATGCATACCTTGTAAGACTCATATATATGTTTGATATTATCGTTACCTTCTACTATGATCATAGGTTGCACTAGTATATTATATTCACGAGGTTGATTTTGAAATCTTCAATAAAGTAAAAATTTGACTGCAAATTAAAGCTAGCTAGCTTCATCTTCATGCACGATTAAAAGTCCAAAAATGGACACCCACCCACCATGAACCTCTCTCTCTCTCTCTAACATTCTCTCTTTTGAAATTATATCATGTATGTTTACTGACTTTGGTGTTTGTGCATTTTCACCTTCTTTCTTTTTCATTTTAATGTTTTTATTGAAGCCAAAGCCAACCTAAACAAAAAAAGCAAGCTTACCTACTACAGCAATACTGGTTGTTCACATCCCAAAAGCAGTCAATAACTGGAATTAAAATGTGACTGACTCTCCAACCCAAAAGCTTACCTATGAGGAATTGAACTATGACTTTGATATCATGAAACAAGTTTTTGATTTAAAATCAACTCCACATCTAATTACTTACTAGAAGAAAACTCGGATTTAGAAAAGGGTTATCAAATCTAAAAACCCAACCCCTTTTGGGAGCCGGCACGGCAGCATAAGAAGAAGAAACCCAAGTTCTAGAATTATGTTAGTGGGAGCAGTTTGATTAAAAACAAAATAACTAGAGGAATGTTCATCCAAGGAACATATTTTTCTCTGAGGAAATGTGTGTGGCCATTAAACACCTTCGCACGATTTGGGCTTTTTGGCCCTTTTGTTGAGTTTGCTGGGCTTATTTTGCTCAACAGATTTTAGAAAAACCCATTATTAATAAGACTTTTTTGATCAAGGGTATTGGATATTGGCAGCGGACCTCAGCCCAGCCCAGCCCATTTTCTTTGTGATTCAATCAATCTTTTGTGGCCTCGTTGCTAGCTCAGAATTGTTCTTAGCTTGTGAGAAGTAATTACGAGTTGTTTTATGGTGAGGGTGTCATATATGGACTATAGATGTGGACCTTCATATTAGCCGCATAATTCCTTTGAATAGCAACTTCACTTAAGTTTAATGGAATGATCATGTGGTTAATATAAAGGTCCACGTGCGGAGTCCATGCATATATGACACCCTTACTATAAATTCTCACTTTCTTTGTGAGGAGTTATAATGAGATGGTCCTTAATAGCCGTTTGATCTAATGCAAAGTTATTACTGGACTATTGGATTGAACTGTCTCATTGTAACCCCTCAACATAGCCCCTCATTGTAGAAGCTCCCTTCTATCTTATCTTTTGTGGCCTTATTGCTAGCTCAGAATTGTTCTTAGCTTGTGAGCAGTAATTACTTTCTGAGATGCCAATGCCTGCTCCTCCTCGAATACAACTTTTTATACCTTACCTAGTTCTTCCATTTTGATAATTCTAAGATAAGTTATAGGAGGACATTTTTGAGCAATTAGATTGAGCCTCTTTTCCTTTTGTACCTCTTGCAACTAATTGCCCTGCTTTAAGGGAACAAACAAGGGATGACCCAGAAAATAGAAAAAAGAGAATCATCAGCACAACAGGGAAGTGATTTAGATATATTGACTTAGTTTTCATTTTAGTTCGCAGGAGTTTGTGTAGCTTATATGCAATGCCTTTGTTTGCAAGCAATCAACAATCATAAGCTGTCCAAACCAAGCTTCATCATTGGCCTATTTATTCTTATTATAATAGCACTATTATATTTTCTTACTATATCTTATTTGTGTAGTAGGTATCATAGCCTCCAAGTTAAAATGGATTTGAGGTCAAAAGAGGAAGGATTCTCAAATTGAAAAAGCTGAAGTTTGTAAAATAATCATAATAGAGGGAGGGAACAAATCTTCTCTTAACTAATATTATTATTAGTATAAGGAATTCACTGAAATCATGACATATCTCCCCAATTTATCCACACTTGTTTTATCATCGGATTGGTTGGGTGGGTTAGTTAGTTAGTTCACTATAGATTAGAATAGCCTTTCATCAATGCTCTTCTTTTTGTCAGCTTGTAGTCTCTGCAGGAAGCAAGGTATACCCCATTGGAGGGAGGGAGACAGAAGCTATGGCAGCACAAATTTAAATCACTGGATTTCGAGACACAGATCTACATCTCAAAGTTTGGACACTAATAATTCCTCTAGTAACAAATATACACATAGATAGCCAACTTTATAGTATAAAAAACACACAACCACAGAAATGGAAAATGAATTCAAAGGACAACAGAACTCAAGAAGGAACATATTGATAATAAATCCCTATTGTAGTAAACCCCATTTATTTCTGGTGAACTGAATGACAGATTAAAAGGGTTGGAAACATTTTCATCTAAGTACAGAAAAGAATGTAGAAGAGACAGCAAGCACATTGGAGAGACAATATCAAAACACATCCACACACACAAACAATACGTGGCGGCCGGCTTACTCGAACGATTCCCAATTAAACTTAGGATAGCCAGAATGATTGGTGGCTGAGGCCGATTTGGCTGTCGAAGAGGTTGGGATCAATGCCGGGGCAGAATCGAATGTCTCCCACTGTGTGGTGACAACTACTGGCCCTGAAGCTGAATGCCTTGATGGTTGTTGCCCTTGCTGATGATGTAAAGGTGAATATCCAACTGAATGCCTTGGTTGATGCTCTTGAATTGGTGTTAGCAAATGCCCATTTCCATTGTAATGACTTTGAGGCTGTTGATGGATTGCTCCATGTCTATGCCCATTAGAATGCTTCTGCTGAACTTGCTTTGGAGTCTGACCTCCATTGCTGCTAGGCATGGAGTTTTTAGCTTTCAATATATCCAGAGTTTCAACACACTTCTGCACTCTCCTCACCTTCAAAACAAATTTATAATCACATCATAAATTACCATTGCAGTGCATGTAATTACTAACTTGAGACCATAGTAATTGAAATTACCTGCATTTTCCTCTGCAATTTCACATCTCCATCGCCCATGATTCCGTCTAGTTTAAGCAATTGGTTCATCAGTTGCTCAATCAGAGTAAGCACATCTTGTTCTGCAACTTTTTTACCTTTGGTGATTATTGATTCAAGAGCCGACACCTACAATTACCAACGCCAAAACATTCAGTTTTCCGAAACACGAATTCTAAATTACGAAGAGAAATCTCTGCATACACTTCTGATATAGTACTTGTAAAGACCAAAAGACAATAAAATACCTGGCCAGCGAGCCTATCTACTTCCAAGCTGATTTCAGAGATGGACTTTGAAGCCTTCTCCATCTTCGCATTTCGTCGCATCTCGAGATATCGCTTTTCTTGGCTAATTGGGTCCTCAACTAACACCATCTTCGATCGGTCCTTCACCCCTGAAATGTCAAGAAAAGCCTTTGAGTCCCTCTCCTTATCTTTGTATATCAGCTTCTGATCTTGATGATGCAAACCCGTCGGTCCAGCCAACATTTTCTTCAAGTCCCCTGCACAACCAACATTACATAATGTAATTTGCTCATACTAAAAGAGACAAATTTAGAAACATAATAAAGGTTACGAAATTGAGAAGTACAAATTACCAAAGGAAGATTGAGCGCTAATATTGATTTCATGGTAAATGGACCCATATTTGACCCTAACTCTAATTGTCGGTGGAGGGGCAATGTTGCAATCAGAGTCTGGATTTCGCTTCTGAACCAACATTCCTCCTGGTCTAAGCTCCCACTCGGCTGGCCCCGACGCATTTCCGCCACTGCCAGAACTTCCATTCAACTCTGACAGTGCCACCCCTGTTGCCTTCGTCTTCATTCTCATCATCTTTTACTCTGTAATTCTTGGAGAGATCTCTCAGATTTTTTCTTCCTGTCGATCTGCGTCAAAAATTATAGATACCCAATTGAGAGAAAAGCTTGCTAGACCAGACCCTGCTTTAGAACTCTCTGATTCTGACCCCAGCATCACACCAACCGCCACGCGTAAACAGAGCATGTGGAGAGAAAAACCATAACTTTGATTTGCTTTACACAAGAATCAATGGCGTCTGGCAGAAGAAACAGACCCAACCCATTCACCTGCAAAGTTAAAGCCTTGTACTTGAAGAAAAAAGTACAAAAATACTGAAACGGCTGCAACCCAGAAAGCACAGACGACAGAACCTACCAGGCCTCAGATTATAGATCTCTTTCAGCCAAATGCAGTATTCAAGTCAAAGAGCTGACAGAAATTTTCAAGGAAAAATACTGCCAAGAAAACAAAAACCCAACAAGCTCAAGCCTGAGATCTTCCCAAAGTGGGTGCCGGAAAAATCAATGTGAAATCAGAATCAAAGAAGTTACAAGTCCTCTCTCTCTCTCTCTCTCTCTTTTCTCTGGTTCTGGAGAACTCGAGGAAGAAGAGAAGGAAGAGGAAAAAAAAAAAAGAAGAGTATAAAAAACAAGTGGCCAGCCAGCTAGCTAACCGAGCAGTTGGCACCTCATTATTATATATGTGAATGAATGATTAAATATAGGTACATGATAATTACCAAAAATATATATATGGGTGCATAATTATGCATAAATAATTATTTCTCATGAATTTTTATAAGAATTTGTAAGAAATAAAAATGAAAAAGAAAGCGAAGAAAGTGAAAGAAAGAAACTACGAAAGCCGCCAAAGCTGTCTTAAAGGTTAAAATAACACGGAAACGAAACTTTGGGTCATACACCAAACCAGGGTTAGTTCCGGTACTTGCAGACTTGGTATAGAAAAGTTTCGTACCTTCTTTGGTATCTCGACACGCGTCCAACCGGGGGTAGTTTGGGAACTAAAAAGCGACGTAATCATTGTCCTGCTAATTTTAGGGAGGTTTACGTCGCACACGTGGGAGATTAACGTGGAGGGTCGGCGCTAACTTTGTAGTTTAACGGTGGTGGCAGTAAGTAAGCCCCGTCGCACACGTGTTTCGTTTTCACTTTTATTTTTTAAAATATTTTTGGTGAAGCTAAAATAAATTTTTTGTTTTTCCCCCGAAAAGTCGTTCTCTCTTCACTTGAATTGAAGCCTTCCACTATTAATATTTTTTTGTAATTATTTTCCACTATTATAATCATGCATTGTTTATTTAAATGAACTTATTTATAGGAATAATGAAATCATTGCGCTATGATCATGTTAGGATGCCTTCTTTCTGATTTTCACACTGGTCCGTTAGACTTTATTCATGAAGTAAATTTCGGATTGATTTGCTGTGTCTTGTTTCATTCATATATGTTAAATAATTATTTTAAAAAAACCTTTTCATCTCCAAATGTCTTACTTTTCCAATAACTAAATATATTTATACATTTTCATAAAATAAAATAAAAAGATATTTAATAATCGGCATAAAATAAATATACCGGACCAGGACAAAGTCTTTATTTATTTATTTTTGCTTCAATTTTTTTACTTATTAAAAGGTTTTAGCCATTGAAATAACAAAAAAGGATAAAAGCCAAGAAGAATTCTACAATTATCTGTATGCTTACGTCACAGGAGAAATTTGTCCCCAGAAAAACAGACTTATTTACAAGCAAATGCCACCACCGTCGCACCGACACTCCCATACGTGTAACCAAACACGAGGGAACTTTGTGACACGTGGCGAATTGTGAGCCATGGAGAAAGAGAGTCGCCGCCAAGTAGGAACCGTATGATTTGTTTAAAGTTGGGACTGTGTCTGTGTGCATGCGTGGTTCGATGGAGACGGTGCAACCCACGATAGATTATGGAGAGGGGCGGTTGTTGCCTTTGTCTAACTAGGAGGGAGGATTATCTTAATAATTAATAATTAATTTGGATTATTTCTAATTTTCTTATTGTTTTTGGGTGTTTTTTTGTTTTTTTATGAAATATGTCTTATCTTTGATTGGGGACATGACACCGACCATTTGGTCTATAGAATTGGTCGTCGGGCGAATGGCTTATTTTCCCCCTCTTATTTTTTCGGCAAGGGGGTATTGGATTTTTTATTTTTTATTTTTTGGGGGCAAGAAGGGGTAGGGTATTGGCTTGGCTTTACATCGCAGTGGTTTTATAGAATTTCTGTGGGAGACTTGGAATTATGAAGCACGTGACAAGATACACAATTGTTCTTTTTGTGTACTTGTTTTTTAACAAGTGATAGTCGGTAATATTTGGTCTGCTAGCTAAAAAGATAATCGATCTGAGGAGGTTACATTTGGAATTTTCCTCGAAGAAATATTTCAGGGAGATTTATTATTATACTCAATATAGGGCTCAAATTATATAAAAAATCCTACATGAAATGAATTTTAAAAACACACTCAAAATCCATTTACAACATAACAAAGAGGCTTCGAACATCCTATGAATTACAAAATTACCATCGATTTCTTAAAATATGCCCAACCCTAAAGTCTCATATATAAAAAACCCCCAAATCACTTAATAGGACATCAAAGTAATTTAATAATGAAAATTAAATTCAATAGATGTAGCTGTAATTTTTTGAGTTTTTTTAAAGGTTTGTTTCTAGAAATTAAATTGTGTAGAATTTATCTGTATTATTAATGCTAACAATGAATATATAACTAAATATCTCAATATTTTATCATTCTTATTGTTCATGACAAAATTATCAAACTTTTGAAAACATGCCTTGGCCCTT
Source organism: Prunus avium (assembly GCF_965620075.1). Lineage (NCBI taxonomy): Eukaryota > Viridiplantae > Streptophyta > Magnoliopsida > Rosales > Rosaceae > Prunus > Prunus avium. Next base: position 42,379,916 of record NC_142285.1, read on the forward strand.
GGGTCTTGGATCTTGGTGACTTTTGGCAAACATGGAAAGAAAGGGGCTATAAATCTCGACCCGTATTTGGCAAGTCTGGGATCACTAGCAAAATAATCATACAAGATAAATGGCCCAGTTTTATAGGTCCCACACCACACCACAGCCAACCCTTAAACCCTAAGGTTGGTGGTGTTCCAAATTAGATGGAGGCACGTGGAAAGTGCATGTGCCTTAAGTCTAAACTCCTAATCATTTTTGCTAATTACAAAGATTTGGGTCTTCATAAAACCCTGCTAATTAATTAATACAATAAGTTATATTAAATCTTACGATTTAAGTGCAGTTCCAGTTGTTGGTTGTGTATAATAAGCAGTTAGTATTTGTTGGTTCTACCAAAACGTTCCATTTGGGTTATACTAATTGTGTTTAAATATAAAGAAGAGATTTGATTGCCAACGGATTCTAGCCGAGTGAAAAATAGCTTTAATTTGTGGGTCAGTGGTCTCAAGTTCAAATCATTTTTTATTTTTTTATTTTATAGTTTTAGACTATTACTTGTTTTTGTTTTTTTGTTTTTAGATTTGATTATAGGAATCAAAGGGTGGTGGAAGGTCTCTTTAATGGTTAGTTATGTTTTAATTTGAAAACGAAAATCCAACTGCCGATAATTAAACAATTCAAAGGCAAAGCTTGTTGCATCTTTATAACTTACATTGAGGAAAGTTTTTGTTTTTATTTTGGAAAATGATGGGGCACTGGATTTGGACCTCACTCGCAGTCACAAGCAAGCAGGCAGGCAAAGGCTAGCGTGCCCAAAAATGCTTGCTAAAGAGGCAATCTCCCTTCATGCGTGACATCCTCAACAAGCAATATGGGTTTTGAAAATTGTGACTGATTTTCTTTGCAATATTTGCCTGATTTTGACGTTGCGCAAGCTTTGTGGTGTGCTATCAAATTCTGACACCTCAAAAATCAATTTATATATTTCCGATTTTTTGGGTTTATTTTCAAAAGATTAATGGTAAATAAATAGAGAGGTTGGTATAGTATAATGTGATATGTTGGAAGCGACATCATCATTGAAGAATGAAAAGGTATATGGTTTGGTCATTTGGGCTTGGTGTCTCTCATTAGACATTACCAACTCAGAGGTTCGTAATCATTTGCTTACTTTGTTTAATTGCGTTTCATTAAAATTATAATTATTTTGATCTTCATGACCCAAATCAATTCTACGGGTTAATTCTCTGATAAAATAGTTAAACAATAATTACTTGTCACTATCTTAATTGGTTCCTTCTTATGGTCAGTTAATTTGAGCTGTATCATAGGGTAACCCCAAATGAGCCACCTTGTTTAATCTTTTACAGGAGGTCACAAGAATTTCTTATATTTATATACAAATTTGAAGAACAAGTCTTCGTCAACATTATTAAAAATAAAAACCAGCTTAATTCTTGTATTGAGGAAAAATCAAACTCCGTTAATCCAATCTAGAAATTCATAATTACGTTACTTCAAAAAAAAATCATAATTACGTGAGTGTTGACCGTGACACCTTTGACTCTTTCGTTTGCATTATTAGTTTATGACAGTTCAGCAGTCAGCATCCAATCATCATTAGCTAGTCTGGAGAAATTGGGAATTCACCACAAAAATAATAATAGGTGGAAACCCAAATAATTTGACAAAAGGAATGGAAGCATGTGAAAACCACAAAAAAAAGAAAAAAGAAATAGAATTTGTTGCTTGGTTCCCAGGGACGCATGGGCAACATGGACCAAAAAGAAAAGCTCCAAGCCTCCAAGTGAAACATGCATAGCTGTCCATGTGTCCATTTGTCACAGATTTCCCTCCAAACAAAACCAACCAACAAAACAAAAACCTTATCTTAGAGACCATGAAAATGGTAAAGCTTATCTTTTGGGCATAGACATTGCTGAGCTGAGAAAAAGCCATGGCAGTAGGCCTGAGCTGCCAATTTCACTCTCTGGCCTGCAAGACTTATCAACATCCCAATGCCAAATCAAGACCTTCCATGTTTTGCTCAATGCAACCCCCTCAGAACAACATTAAGGTAATTATAAATGGAGCAGCAAAGGAAATAGGAAGGGCAGCTGTAATTGCAGTGACTAAAGCCAGAGGGATGGAGGTGGCTGGTGCAGTGGATTCTTATCTAGTAGGAGAAGATATTGGCAAGGTATATTTATCTCTTTTCTACATTGTAATACAATGTATATTTGAAGTAACAACACAGTAATATAATGGGGATGTTCTGATCCTTCCTTCAAACAAAGTAGGTGTGTGACATGGAAGAGCCTCTGGAAATACCAATAACCAATGATCTCACAATGGTCTTAGGCTCCATTTCTCAGGTAACAAATCAAAATCAAAATCACCTCCTTTTGTATGTGTTTGTGATCACTCTGTCAATGTTAATTTCTCTCAATATTGCCATTTGTGTTAATTGGCAGTCCAAAGCATTGGGGGTAGTTGTTGATTTCACTGAGCCTTCCAAAGTCCATGACAATGTAAAACAGGTAAAAAGCCACATTAATTCATGTAAGTTTTTGCTTCTCAGTTTCCATGCATAGTATGAAACATTAATTAAAACTTTCTTTGTTACTAGGCAACAGCATTTGGGATGAGAAGTGTGGTTTATGTGCCTCAGATTAAGTTAGAAACAGTATCAGCATTATCTGCATTCTGTGAGAAAGCCAGCATGGTGAGCACAGAGTGAGATGTCATGCAACAAGTTTTCACAAGTTTCTGTGCTTTTCTTTTTCACTTCCTTGTAACATTGAGTTTCTCACTGATAATGGAGCTGCTACTTTGTTCAGGGTTGTCTTGTTGCACCAACTCTATCCATTGGATCTATACTCCTACAACAAGCTGCAATTTCAGCTTCCTTCCACTACAACAATGTAGAAATCGTAGAATCAAGGGCAACTGCAATGGTAAACTCCGTTACTAGCTCTTTAAAAAATTGCAAACTCGGTCATGAAGATATGCTAAAGCTGTGTTTGGGAAACAGGATTTTCCATCATCAGATGCAACCCAAATTGCCAACAACCTGTCTAACCTTGGCCAGATTTACAACAGAGAAGATATTTCAACAGATGTTCAAGTAAGCTCAAGTACAAAACTTGGTTTTATAGTTGATGCCTTGGATTGGAATGGAACTCATTATTATAAATCTTATGGCACAAGGCAAGGGGCCAAGTTCTGGGAGAAGATGGAGTTCGTGTGCACAGCTTAGTCCTTCCAGGGCTTCCTGCCAGCACAACGGTTTACTTTTCTCGTCTAGGAGAGGTATGTTTCTGGGCTTACTCATTTCTTCTCATTTGAGTAGGTAGGTATTGGCTTGAACAACTTTGCTTTCCACAGGTTTACTCTCTGAAACATGACATCACAGATGTGCAATGTCTCATGCCAGGCCTTCTCCTAGCAATTAGAAAGATTGTGCGCATTAAGGTAATTAAAATTTTCAAGCATCATGCTTCAATCGATATTCGATACTGATTATCATGTCTTCTTATTGCAGAACCTGGTGTATGGGTTGGATAAATTTTTATAAGCATCCATGTTTAATTTCTTCAATCTCATTGATGTTAAACCTCAACCACATAGAGAGAGTTCCTGTCATCCTCTAAATGCAAATTAAAAAGAATTATGGTTTTAATTTGAAAGGGAACAGCAGAAGAGAAAGAAGGAAGATTTTGTAGGGGCTTGTACCTCTAGCGCTCCCTCCATTTGAACTCCCTTGTAACTGAAAAAAAACAAGAATGAATGAAAATTTTGTTAACTAACTTTATAGTTGAACTGGAAATATGCAGAGCATGAATCTAATCCAAGGCAAACAATTTTATGCTTGAATGGCGCAAAGCAAAAGGCCCTTAATGCATATTCGGGTACTTTATCAAACAGGTGGCAGGCACACACCACCCCTCTTTTTAATTTATTTTTGATTAAATTTGATATTATAGTTTTTAGATAGTTGCAATTGATTGACAGAAATACCCTCAATTCAATGGGACCATGAAATATATGTTGTACTGTACAACACCTACGATTAGGTTTGTTCTCAGTTCTCTTCCTTTTATAGTTGAATTTATATTCTTTGGGCTCTTTGGAATGACCGTAATTCTCGTATCTGGGAGTGTGTGGGTACTAGTCCCACGGGTTTAGTATTTCAGGCCTCTTCGTGGTTGCAGGAGTTTCATAGTCTGCTCTTGGGTCAATCACCTTCAGTCCCCCTTCAGCCTATTCACAGATGGATTGCGCCTAGGGACGGTTTTGCCAAAGTCAACGTCGGTGGAATGTGGCTTGCTGCCGATCGTTGTGGGGGTATTGGGGTGGTGATCCGCAACGAGTCAGGGAGCGTTTTGGCGGCTTGTTCTAAAAAACTTAGGAATATTGGGTCTCTTGATCATCTTCACGCTGTGTCTTTGCTGGCGGGTATCCGGTTGGCTGTGGAGTTGAATCTCCAACGGGTTTGTTTCGAGTGCGGCTCCGCCAAGCTTGCTATAGCTGTCTCGCAAGATACCTCTGTTGCTTCTAGTGGGGGGGTTTTGATTGATGACTGTTGTGTGCTCCTCTCTCACTTCCAGTCATCTTCCGTGGCCAATGTGCCTAGGCTTTGTAACCGTGTCGCTAACAGGCTTGACTTGTTTGCTTTTCATTTGCACCAAGATTGTTTTTGGTTTGGTGAGGCCCCTGAGCTTGTTCAGGAACTCCTCACCCAAGACTGTTGCCTCAGCTAATCTTCATTGCAATGAATCGGTTTATTTCAAAAAATAGTTGAATTTATATAGTTGCCATTGGGCTGGGCTTTACATGTGTTATCTTAACATAAATTAAGGAAGCAAACAATTTTTTTAATTTTAATTTCAGCCCAAATTGACAAAGCCCGATTTGATTTCTTACAATGTAATATAATATGATGAGTTTTTGCCTTTATTTCTTTTTTGAGTATCAGTTTTTTCCTTTTTGGATGGTGGGAATTTTAAATTACTTTTAGAAAATAAGAATAGTGCAAAGAAATAATCCAGTAAAAAAAGTACCCAGGGAATCATAAGATATATTCTTATTATTTATATGAATAATTTAAGACCAAAACAATAAAATACTGATGACCACCGCGTGATCAATTAAACATTGAGAAGCAAAAGCTAGTTTAGGGTTTCTTTTTCGCTTTAGAAAATTAACTCAAGAGTATGATAAAATAAGGGATATCTTAAATTAATTTAATACACAAGAAAGAAAGGAGACTCCAACTTAGAGAACAAGGGACTCAAACATGAATAAAAACGACGAACTCATTGCCTTGGCCGCCAACTGATATTGCGTCTGCGTGACAAAAAGTTACAAACTATTGAAACATGCTAATCAAGCAGTTTCTACTTTCTACTGTTTGCTTGCTGAAGCCACACTAGGGCGTTGTTCTATTGTTTGTGCGTGTCAATCCGACGCTCTGTCTCTCTCCTTTTAACGACCCTATACGGTGTTCTAAAATCTCAATCCCAAAACCCAAATTCGGTCATTATAAATCGGATATCAGACACCCAATACAGTAGGCCCACCTGTACGCTTTTTCTTCAAACTACTATAATACCCTTGCAAATTGTCTTTTTTATCCTCGTTTTCGTTACCGAGAAGGGGTAAGACTCTAGACCTACTCACATGGAACTGGATGCACCCAATCCATTCTCTTACAGGCTAATCCAGGTATTATCCTCACTGCCCATCATAGGTAACCTAGAGATCAACTAATAAAATTGCGCCACGTTGTCCTAGTCCTCGCGTCGCCATCGCGCGATCTATCACCGACTTCTTTCTTCTACCGAAAACAGGACACGTGCCGGTGATATAGGGCAGAGGCTACCGAAGCAGCCGGTCACTCCTCCTCCAATTCCCGCTAGGTATATAACCGGAGTAGTCCGACTCTTTACTTCTACCCGTCTCTCTCTCTCTCTCTCTATTGCTCTCTGCAAATTTCGGTTTTCCAAATTAAGCGAGAAAAGGCAACGTTTCGCTTTTTACAGCTCCCGATTTCTGAGGTCAGTAGCGGCCGTACATTTATCTAATTCCATTTCTTTCAAAATGTTTGCTCCAATTTTTTTCCCACCAGTTAATTAATCGTTTTGGTTAATTATATTATGCTCTGATCGATCTCTGGACTGCAAAAAGCTCACTCTTTTTCTTTGTTAGCTGTCTTTCAAATTTCGTTGCTGCGTTTCGATCTTCTTCTTCTTCTGCTTAATTAAGACTTCTACTAGTGTTATTTTGTTTGCGGATTGTTATAGTTATAGTTTCTTCTTCAAATCGACCTACTTTGGGTTCGATCTTTGTCTATGATTCTCAGTCTCCTTGATAAAAATTAAGCTAAATCTCTCTCCCTTCCTTTATTTTTATTTATATCTAAAAATTGTCGGTTCAGTTGAACTGAGTTGCGTTTAGATCCTCCATAAATGATGGCTTCACGGCTCATAATCTTATGACATTGTCTGATGGGTAGCTCGGTTAAAAATTAGGGTTTTGTGGGGCTAACTAGAAGATTAACACCTTCGAACCCTAGGGCTTGGGTTTGGGTCTGTTTCTTTGATACTTGTTACTCTTTACTTTACTTATCTGGTTAATATTAGTTTGGAATTTAGTTTAGTTTCTGTTTTTAATTTTCTCGTTCTACTGCTGATAGTGTTGTTTCCTCTTGTTTATCTTAGATCCCCATGAGAAATTGTTGAAAGCTCATACAGAATATAAATATTGTGCGCCAATTTGGTCGCATATTTATCGAATAATTGGGGATATTAGTGACACAGTGAGGTGGGGATACTGAAATTGTCTGTATTTGTACTGGTGACACCGCCCGTATTATATTTGTGAGCTGTTTTTTTTTTTTTGAAGAATACTTATTTGTTCTGTTTTTGATTGAGTGGGTTGAGCATATTAATTATTGTAAAAATACTAAGTCAGGCCTGGCTCTGGAGAGCTACTTAGACTCTGGCCACCAAAGGGCGGTGCCTCCTATGGTGCCTTCTCGGGTGGCTGGAGGATTAGCGCAATCTTCATCAAGTTCTGGAATTTTCTTCCAAGGGGATGGGCAGTCTCAGCTTGTAGTTAACTCTCACTTGAGCTCATCTTTTGGGAACTCTTCTAATTCCATTCCTGGAACTGGGCGTTCAAATCTGGGTCCGGTTTCTGGGGACATGAATAATGCAGTTTTGAGCGGTGTGGCAAACTCAGGTCCAAGTGTTGGGGCAAGTTCTTTGGTCACAGATGCGAACTCTGTACTTTCAGGCGGTCCCCATTTACAGAGAAGTGCAAGCATCAATACAGAGTCATACTTACGCTTACCAGCATCACCCATGTCGTTCTCATCCAACAACATTAGCATGTCAGGGTCATCGATTATGGATGGGTCTTCTGTAGTGCAACAAAATTCTCAGCATGATCACAACTCTCAACAAATCCAGCAGAATCAGCAGCACCAGCACCCGCGGCAGCAAGGGGCTTCTAGTGCTACTTCATTAGCCACGTCTCAAACTGGCCAGGTTTCCCTTCCCATAGGGGCGCGAGTACCTGGAGCTTTTATTCAGGATCCAAATAATTTGGCCCACATCCAGAAAAAACCCCGGTTGGATATCAAGCAGGAAGATATGTTGCAGCAGCAGGTGTTACAGCAGCTACTGCAAAGGCAGGATCCCATGCAGTTCCAAGGCCGAAGTCCACAAATACAAGCCTTGCTTCAGCAGCAGAGATTGCGGCAACAGCATCAGATTTTGCAGTCTATGCCTCAACTGCAGAGAGCCCAGTTGCAGCAGCAGCAGCAGCAGCAGCAGCAACAACAACAACAACAACAACAACAACAACATCAGTTGCAGTTGAGACAACTTCAACAACAATCGTTGCAGCCAGTATCTTCTGTTAAGCGCCCCTATGATGGTGGCGTATGTGCTCGTAGACTGATGCAATATCTATATCATCAGCGGCAACGGCCTTCTGTGAGTTCCTTGTTTGTTTCATTTCATTTGGCAATTTTTTTTACCAGTTCCCGTTCAGATTTTTTTTTTCTTTTCCATATATGCATTCTCTTTCCTAATAATATCTTATTCACACATTCTTGTTCTTGGTGTATCTAAAATTCCAAATCGCAACGTCGTCTTTTCTGTTCACTTGAGGTAATTCCATGAGTAACGTTTATCAAATTATGTGTGAATTTACATTTTTTACAGGACAATAGTATTGCCTATTGGAGGAAGTTTGTGACAGAGTATTACTCGCCTCGTGCTAAGAAAAGATGGTGTTTGTCATTATATGATAATGTTGGGCATCATGCACTTGGTGTTTTCCCTCAGGCTGCTATGGTTAGTTTATGTGTTGGTTAACTCTTCCATTATAATTGAATCTTTGTACGTTGAATTTCCGATTTAATTTGTCTTTATGTTATCTGCCCTTCTTGAATATATGTTTGTGGTTCTCACATGTGAATCTTTTCTTCCTTTTTTGGCAAGGATGCGTGGCAATGCGACATTTGTGGTTCTAAATCTGGAAGGGGTTTTGGTAAGCAATTTTGCCCCTTATTTTTCTTATGGTGCTTCTTGCACCAGTCTTGTGCTTTTTGCATGGATGGATACATCAAAGTCAAAGATTACACTCGTTTTATTTATTTAAGCTTCTACTAACTAGTCCTCTTTACAATCTGTATTATTTTACTCTCTTTTTTCCTCATGCGTTAACTTTTGTTCACAAGTAAATTAGATATGCTTAAGGATATCATATGACATTACCTCTTCAAAATGGTTGAAATATTTATATTTATGATGTTGAATCCAACTAATTAGTTTCATGGACATGGTTACAGAGGCAACCTTTGAAGTGCTCCCTAGACTTAATGAGATCAAATTTGGTAGTGGAGTCATCGATGAACTTCTGTTTTTGGACTTGCCACGTGAATGTAGATTTCCTTCTGGTGTAATGATGTTGGAGTATGGGAAAGCAGTTCAAGAGAGTGTATACGAGCAACTTCGTGTTGTTCGGGAGGGTCAGCTTCGTATAATTTTTACGCAAGAATTAAAGGTAGGTAAAAATTCTTCATTTGGTTGTTGGTGTTTATTTCCTGGTATGCTTCTAACTTTCTCCTTTATGAGTTTTCAGATATTGTCTTGGGAATTCTGTGCACGGCGCCATGAAGAACTTCTTCCTCGTAGGTTGGTTGCACCTCAGGTACTGTTTGTGTCTCTTGTTAAGTTTTGCTTTTACTTGGTTGACCCATGCATTTTACTGGATGTATGTATAAGGAAATAGCACAATGCCCTATCTTATCATTAATTTTGATTTGTACTGTTTTGTTTTGAGTTTTGGTAATTGTGGAATACAGTGACTGGTAACGATATTCAGTGATTTAGCTCGTTTGTTATATGAAATGTTCAATTCTAGAACCTAGAAAGAAATTTGTTAACACTCAAGAGAGTAATAAATCTGGCCTTTTTCTGTCAAAAGCTTTCATGGGAATGTCACAACCCACTCTAAAATGGTAATACTGGTGTAATTTCTTGGTATGATTGTTTTCCAATGAGCTTGATTATACTTGTACTTCTGAGAACCTTTTCTAATAGCTTTTTGTTTTGGTCAGTGGTTCAAATATAATGAAATAGATCAAATAGTTTGCAGAAAAGAAAAGTAGATAAGATTGGGTACAGACTTTATAACTTATGAAGCTTTCTTTTCTCCAGGTGAATCAGTTGGTTCAAGTTGCTCAGAAATGCCAAAGCACAATTGCTGAAAGTGGATCTGATGGGATATCTCAGCAGGATCTACAGACAAACAGCAATATGTGAGTTTATGAAGGGATCGGTGAACTGCATTTGTTGAGCAGTTGGGTATTTGACTTTACGTCCTCTTCGAAGTAGGGTTGCACTGATGTTTATTGCTTTCTTCAGGGTACTGACAGCTGGGCGGCAGCTTGCAAAGAGTTTGGAGTTGCAGTCATTGAATGATTTGGGTTTTTCTAAAAGATATGTGAGGTGTTTGCAGGTATATGCTATTGAATTTATGGACATGTGTTCTAATTTAAGTACACTTCAGTTATATTTTTTTATTCCGAGTTTTATTTTAGTTGCTGACTGCCAACTTTTAACAGATCTCAGAGGTTGTCAATAGCATGAAAGACTTGATTGACTTCTGCAGGGAGAACAAAGTTGGGCCTATCGGTAATTTCCCTTTTTTCCATTCTTGTCATTTTGTAACTCTGTGCTGCTGCTTTGCATGGATGGTCAATCATGTTCTTGGTACTGTTTTCTGGATTAATTCTGTGCCAGTGCTATCTTAGACAACTTCTTAACCAAACCATGGCATGATTATACAACTGATACCTACTTGCTAGTGTTTGAGCTTTATTGAGTCATTCCTTGGGTGAAGCATCATCTCGTGGAATGAAGATGACCTTCAATTTCCAGCTAAACCTGTATGATTCTTGAGGTTTATGTTAATTAAATTGATAGAGATTTGAAGCAAGTCTTGAGGATATAGATTTGACTTAATGGAGATTTGAAGTAAGTCTGGAGGATATAGTAGATTTGACCTTTGACTTCGTCCCTTGTCACCGCAGCTGTCGTCTCTATCCTATCCTTCCTGTAGGAAGTAGTTTCTCCATTGTTTCTTTGTTTCAGTTTGGCCTTTATATTTCATTTAAGTCAACAAATTTAATGCAATGAAGAATTTGGTACTGCTGACCCCATTTATAGGGGTTTATTGTTGTGGTATTTGTTTTTGTGAAGTTTAGTATGTTTGTTTGTTGGTTGGCTCAGTTGAATATTAAATGATCTGGCTAGAAAGAACTATTATGACTGTTGTATTCATAATGATTTGTCTACTTTGATCTTATGTTGACAATTGCAGAGGGCTTGAAGGTCTATCCTCGGCACGCCACTGCAGCCAAGCTCCAGATGCAAAAGATGCAGGAAATGGAGCAGTTAGCAAGTGCTCAGGGTATGCCCACTGACAGGAACACTCTCAATAAGCTAATGGCATTGCATCCTGGGATGAATAACCAAATCAATAATAACCATCACATGGTCAATCGTGGAGCTATGAGTGGTTCAGCACAAGCTGCTTTGCAACTGACTACTTACCAGAATCTGCTCTTGAGGCAGAACTCAATGAATTCAAATGCAAACTCTCTTCAACAGGAGGCATCTTCTTCCTTCAATAATTCCAACCATAGCCCATCGTCAACATTCCAAGGTGCTGCTGCTTTAATACCCGGATCCATGCAGAACTTACCCGGTAGTGGTTTGTCAAGTCCCCATTTACCCTCGCGACAGCCGCACCAGATGCAGCAGCGCTCACTTAGTTCTAATAGCTTGCTACCACAAAACCATTCACCTAGCTCCCAAGGAAACCAGGCCTTGCAGCAACAGGTGATCCAACAACTGCTACAGGAGATGTCCAATAACAGTGGGGGAGGTGGACAACAATCTCTTTCTGGTCCAAATGCAAATGGGAGTGTGGGAAGGAGTGGATTGAGTTTTGGAGGCAACAATCCAGCGGCAACTCCAGCCACCTCCAATGTCTCCGGAGGTCATGGCCCTGCTCCAAGCAGGAGTAATAGCTTCAAAGCTGCTGCAAACAGTGACTCTTCGGCAGGTGGTGGTAACAATGCATACAACCAGAGAGCATCTGATTTACCCTCAAACCTTCACTTGCAGGAAGATATGGTACCGGACATCGCCCATGAATTCACAGAAAACGGTTTTTTTAACAGCGATCTTGACGATAATATGGGCTATGGCTGGAAGGCGTGACTAACATAATTTGGCCTAATTGGCTCCCATTGGGTATGTGGCCAGCGTATATCTTTGTACAGGACAATTTAAAATAGCTGTTTTACCCCCTTCTATTTTTTCTCTCTTTTAAATTTTCCTTTTGTCTCCTTATGGAATTTGTTGTGACATCGCGCATTTGTACTTGAGTAGTTCAGTTCGGTAGGAGTTTAGTGTTTTTTTTTTTTCCTGAGGGTTTTCTGTCTCCATGTCTTGCAAGTGTAATCTACTGGATAAAAAACTCTTGAGAACAGCTTTAGTTTCCCAGTAATATGATATTCACATATTTCACTCCCGTGTTTCTGCATATCTATTGCATTTAGTTTAGCAGGACGATCATGGTGATTTCAACCCGGTAACCCCATCTTGGAATTGCCAATTTGATCTCTGTAACCCTTGTTTAGAATACAATTGGATGGATTAGAATACAAACAAATATGATATTGCAAAGATGGGTTCTTAACGGCATCTCCCATCAGAATTGGGTTCTCAACAGCAATCAAACTTTATTCTCTCGTGTTGTTTTGAAGAACCCCCATTCACATTGATAGACAAACGAACATGGAAAAGACATGCAAATGACATTACTTTGCTTCAAATGTAAACATGCATCTGATTCTGACCCGCCCATGATTCACTGTTTTAGGATTCCAAACCCAGCATATTGCATGCTTACGGTTTGAGCTGCCTCCTCCTCCTCCTCCTCCTCAGTCCTTCTCTTCATTTCAAGTGCTTATATTAATTACACATGTTACCCTACCCTAGCGATATATATATATATATAGACTACCTACCTACCTACACTTCATATTAACTTTTCCCTAAACTTGCTTGGGTACATTAACACAGAGTCTAAGCTGAGACCGCCTTTGGTGTGTGTACAATCAATCTGGACCATTGAAAATTTGATCTTCATAGGCTTGTGGTTGTCGATGACAACAAAATCACCCACATGGTAATGAACCCAACTGCCTTGTTGATGCAAATAACATTCTGATAAAGCGTGCTGGCCGTCTGATGTTGATAACTGGAAGCGGACAGGCTTGATGTGCCAGCCATGGACTTGATCGACGTTGCATACTCGTCGGCCAAATCTTTTTGGACAGGTTTTGCCCAGCTGAAGCCGGAAGTATAGGCTATAGCTCCCCGGGGGAAACTCAAATTCTAGTTCACCTAGAGCTTCAACCCACCAAATCTGTTGAAGATATGCAACTGTGTGGAACCTATATATTACACATATCAGAAAACAAAAACCTGTGTTACTTATTATTAATTACACATATAATTAAGGTTCTTTTCATATATAGTCATTATTATTAGGTGTTTATGCTAATTCTTTCAGAATCTAGGAGTTGAATTAATCTCTGTGGTCCAATTGAAACTGTGATGAGTAGGTAGCTAGGTACCTTGATTCCTCAGTTGGAATATGACTCCAATATCTTCGATCATCTATTCCTGTTATTCGTAATGCCTTGGACGAAATGGACAAGAAAACTTGCCCACAACTCTTGTCCAGCCAAACTTCCTGTAAGGAAAACAAAACCAGCAATATTATTACATACATTACATACATCAACAAGTTTAAAAATAAAAGTAAAATGGCTTTTGGGGGTACCTTGGTGCCAGCATCGAAACAATTGGGCTGGCACAACCTAGCGTAAATCTCTTTCTTGGGCAAATTTTCATGATCAAGAACTTTGTCGACAAGAAATTTATAGTTTGATGGCAGCTTTGACTCCCAAACAAAATCAGCCAAAGAAGCAGCACGGAAAGCCCTGTTCATCTGTACCAATTTACAAATCTCCGGCGGATCCAAGTACATAAAGATGGATGAGATACAACTCTCTGGTAAATCTCCAAGACCAGGTTTTTCTGGAGGAGAAGAAGAGCCTAATAATCCAGTACCGGTTTTCCTCAGAAAGATAGAGAAACCAGTCCCCATATACAACCAAATTTATGAGTATGGTATATAGAGTAGTTTGATTCAAAGGTAGAGGAGGAGGTGAAAGAGGATATATTGATGACTAGGAGGAGGAAGGGGAGGAGATGAGATTGCTGATTTTGGAGCAGTCCCTACCATTTTCTTCATGTATAAGGAGGAGGGAAAGTCATTGGCATGGTCATTAGGCAACCTGTGAGTTTTCAGCAAAAGTATGAGATAGAGTGCATGGAATTAATAGGAATATAAATCTTTTTTTATCACAAATTGGGAATTATTATATGCTATATTTTAGTATATATATATATATATATATATATATATATATATATATATATATATATTCATAGGGGGCGTGTATAGAAACCTAGCCTAGTGCATGGTAGTGGAGCATCAGATTCATTCATATAGATGAGAGACTTCGATAGCACCACCAAATACACCAAGGAAAAACGAAGTATGAGTTAGAAATGATTTTTCGACAGAGAAAAAGAAGTTAGAAATGATTTTTAAAACCGAAGTCCAAGTGTTGTTGAGATATGTGACAAAACTGTAGTAGTGGGACAATCTGGATATAATGGAAATATTTGGGATTATTATTATAAATTAGAATCCACAAAATGCCCTAATGAGATTTAGTTGTTAGTAAGTTTGCAGCAAAAACTGTTTAGCAGTCAGGGTTGCACATGGCCTAAATTAAATTAAAGTAAGTCTCATGTTTTATCTGCCCTACTTTCTCCTCGTGTGGTTTTCACGTACCATTAACAAAATGATTAAACTCAATTTATTTTCTTGTAATCCTTTTATTAATCGGAATTACGCGTGGCTAATCTGCACGTTATGTGATAATTAATTTTATGGACACCTCAAGAGAGAGAGAGAGAGAGGAAGCAAATGTTTTCCACATGGGTAAGATTTTTATGCTTTTTCGACCTTTGAATGATTGTGCTTGATTATTTTGCTTTCATGTACCAACCGTGAAGACTTGTGTTTTGGCCCTTGTGCTATGAAAATAAAATTGGTAAAATGTGTGTGAATATAAATCAAACCCAACCACATGCTTTGAAGAAATTATGTTCGTACAATATTAATAATGTTAGGTTAAGGAGATCCAAAGTCAAAGGAAAGCCAGGGGCCCCCCCGTCTTTTAAATGAATCATTGAGTTAGGAAACTTCATTAATATTTCTAGTAATGTGCTAAACACATGAATTAATATAAATTTGTTTCCTAAAGGTAGGGACTGCTTGGTCCCTCCCTCATGCTCTGTCAATTAATTATGTTTCAAGGCTCTACAGATAAAGAAATCATAAAGCAACCAACAAGCATGCATTACAGAAATAAACTAGCTATAACTATAAGAGACATTAATATAATTAATAATTTCAACCAAAAAAAAGAAGTTTAATATAGCAAGTGAGGACATCATCCACTTGTTCACATGAATCATGCTTATATATAAGTAGTAAGCAGTCTCACTCTAGCTATAGGTACGCTTTGGCGCTGCTAAGTCAGCATCAGGACAAAGTACAGACCATCCATTCATTCATATACGATCCTAATCCTAATTTCTAAAAATGATTTGGAAACAAAGAGATTAGGTCTTGAAAAAGAGAGAATTATAAGAAAGTCTATACGGCCTAATCTATAATCTATAAGAAAGTCTTGACATCACGCACATGATTCTCAAGGGTGGAGTTAGGATTTCAAATTTGGAGAGTCAAAATTAATACGTATACAAGCTTTAGTTGGATTGATTTTTACACTAGGTTTAACAAATTTCACGTACCATATATATATATATATATATATATATATTTGAAGAGGTCACATGTGTTTGAAATATGAGAGTTTTCTTGCAATATGTATATGCAATGGCATGTTACATGTGTTTGAAACTTTGGGGCGACATGGTAACTGTTGATCCATGAGTGGCTCCGCTCATCTCATGATGATTCCAATTCTATTCCACTAGGCGTGTGTATGTATTTATCGAAATATAAAAACTTTTATTGATAGGATGAGTACATATATAGAATAGAAGGGATTTAATCTAAAGTTGAGAGCACAAAAAAATTATAAAAAAATAAATGTTTTTTGAGCGGGCAGCGACTGTAATTTCCTCCATGCAAGTTGCAAGGCAAGCATCCATGGGTCTAGTCAAGGCTTACCTCCCTTTTGCAGATGCAGCAAGCCTTTAAAAGAGAGAATATTAGTTATGTATCAAAGGACAGACAGAAGAAGCATGAAATTAAAGAGATTGGAAAAAGAGAAACACCTTCTCGTTTGCCAACCATGTTTGGATGCATTTCTTATGATACCGATGCAAGCAGGGCAAATTGATGAGATCTTCTTTCCTTTTATACTCCATCAAACATATTGCGCAGCTTTATATAATATATTCATTATTCAACAAACACAAACACCATCTATTATTATTTTTATATGTATTTCTGCATATACAATAAACACACATGACACGAATTAGAAACTCTTACGACTCTTTATTTTCATCTGTAGAATTTCCCCTTTTCTTTGGTGGTGGTTTGTACTTATGAGATGGTAACCGGGAAATAACTTCTTTTGGTAGCCCTTTGCTCACACTGCCACTAGATTCTTCTAATCTTCGCAATTCCTGCCAGTGACACACACACACATATATATATATATTATAACACTACATATATATAGATTTTCACAAGGAGGCCGGCCCTGTTTGCTGGTGGAGGACCTACCTCATAACTCATCCCATCTGGATCCACATTATCATGGTTTCCAGCCTGCATTTTTAGCACAGGAAAAAAGAAAAAAGAAAACCAATTATTATTATTATCTATAGAAAAGAAGAGCATCCTAATTAAGAGAAAATAAAGTGATTAATATTACCCAACGGGGTGCTTCTTCCATGGACAAATTCTGAAAGTCATCCCCCATTTCCTCCAAATGCAGGGCCATAGCCAGAGCTTCATCGTTCTGAAAAGCAACAATGGGTACCTCCTGTATATCGTATACATATATATAATCAGCAGCAGCAGCATATACTTTCTGAAATATAATATTTAATTATAAGCTAATTAGTGATCCTCATCTTTTTCATGTCTATTTTATTTTATTTTGATTAAGTACCTGATTTGGAGGAGGAGTCCATACGGCTGTGGGAGTGTTGTGTTCACCATAAAAGTACGTGTTAAACACTTCGTCTTCATATGAACGGGCAGTTTGCATATTATTTCCCATCACCACCGTTTCATGCAGAATTTATTTACAGAGGAAAATACTCCGTTTCTCCCAGCTGCAAAGCACTTGCTGCCCATTCAAAGTGAAATTAGTTTACATTAGTCAAATACGAGTCAGTAAAAACTGAAAACATATTATTTCCAGGATTTTATTTGCGTAAATTAGAAAGTGATAAAGAATATATATATATATATATATATATGATGACTAACCAAATCCTTCAAAATTCAGATGTCAGGTTACTCCCATCTCCATGGACTTATTATATATTTGACTGGCTCTCGCTCTCATAATAAGCTGCACGAGTGGATCTAGCCATAAATGCAAAAGGATTTTGTCGTGATAAAACAGTAATTACATTTTGATTTATCACAAAGACCATGGACAAGTGATTTATTTAGTGAGATACAAAGGCAATGAATTGTTAATTAGCTAATTTCGCTGACAAAAGCTAGATGGGAATGAGGAAAGGAAAAACAAACAAGAGTGGCGCAGATGACATATGACATAAAATTCACACGCAGATAAAATTTGAATTGTTTAGTATTTCCACATCTTTAGGGGCTGATGTTGCATTGATTTATGCTTAATTCCTAGACAAAACTAATAAACCCTACTAGTTTTGAGTGTTGATCTAATTTTCTACAATCCTTCTCCATTAAGGAGTTACCAATACCACGACTCCACGAGGTAATTATACTACTTCTCGTACTCTTTGACCAGAAAAAGAATCCTCTCTTACTCTCTTAGGGAGTTACAAAGAAAGAATTGTATATAAAATTGATGGGCTTTCTCAGTTTTACCTGCAACATGCAATCTTCATTTTCCCGTCTTTCTCATCACCAAAATAACAAAATCTTCTCGTCACGTGTTTGAAAGTATGGCTTTAGGTATGTTGTAGCAAAAGATAATCAAAGGCATCCTTTTCTCATGCTTTTGATTTGCACTGCCGAAAAAGGTAAATGGAATTTATACAACATGATGGATGACAATTTCCTTGATTTACAATTAAAATTGCAGAAAAAACAATTTTTCAGAAGATGCTATGACCATAATGAAGTTGACTAATCGACCCCCAATTTAGATTGTGCCAAAATTTTCAATTTCCGTTGTGAAAGCTTGTTCTCTTCTCTCTGTTTTTTTTTCTTAATTTTTCAGTCAGTGGTTCTAAAATGAAGGGATTTTAGAGTGTGATGATTTGATGACTAATGACTAAAGTCAGATGTTGCCATATTGGATTCCATCCGTACAATTGCATGGGCCCATGTCTCCAGGCTCATCTCAATCAAGGCTTCTCCTATTGGTGGGCTGGCGCCAATGGAAATCATGGAAGTTGGTTTGGGATTTGATGAAGTGTCCAGTTTTGACCCAAATCCGTACATATAATTTCTCTCATGCATAAGGAATAAGGATTAACTGAATATGTGAATATGTGAATACGTGAAAAAGTATAAGTTAAGAATTTTACTGTGGAAATAATGGTATCGAATATCACTGAAACTATGTGAGAAATGATCAGGATGGAAGATGTAGAATATGGTCCTAACCTAACCTTGGACATTTGTGGTCACTTAACTCATCACTGGTGCTCTTCAGCTTCAAACTCTTGTTCTTGTTTGCATTATTGTTGCTCTAGAATAGGTCTTTTTCAATAACTTCCTTATTAAAGAAAAAAAGGAAACAATTTAAAGCATGATCCCTTTAATACAGAGCAGAGCAGTCAATGGTGCTATCGTATTTTCGGCTATGGAGCAGAGCAGTTTAATTAAGACAGACGAAGAAGAAGGCTAATATTAATTGTAGAGCAACAAGAGCACCATCCCTTTGCAAAACCTTTGCCTTTCTACTAGAAAGTTTCTAGTGTGTGTGTGTGTGACAGTGTGAGTTAAAAAATGGAACATGGGTGGTATGCTTGAATTTTTAATTCAAGTGTTTTAAGTAATGGGTACATTATAGATCAAAAGAAGTAAACTAGAAACAAATTGTCCAGTTTCAATATGCACGCACCACAAACACAAACACAAACACAAACAGATAACCATAAATATTATGTTTCAGTTCTGATAAATTCGGTCATGCTGAACCCTTTACTTGGAGGGCAGTATTGAAGCTCCCATGAACAAACAATACAATCAATGTTAACACATCCCAACCATTTATACTAATTTACTTAAACCACTAGAACACCACCCCAACCACACCCCACACCCCACACCCTACAACAACACCACCACCTCTCTCTCTCTGCCATTATCTTATATCCCACCAGACTAATCTATCAACCTAAGACAAACTTAGACGACGAATACGCACCCATCTCATGCCAGCTGGCTAACATTTGTGCTGATTCTTGTCCATTTTGTTGAAGAAGATTTTTTTTGCAGCTTTTGCACTCAAATTTCCTCTCATATATTTCACGCTGAACAGCTTTCCCATGCTCCAGCAGCCCATTCATTAAATGGAATGTGCTCTTACAAATGTAACATACCTGCTTAGAGGACTCCATATCTGTGAACATGAAAAACAAAGAGATGTTCAGTGTGTTTTTGGTCAAAATGAAATGAAAAGAGAGTTTGTAAGAAACAAAATATATATATGTTCTTCACCTCTTTCTCAGCCTTTGCCTCTGGCTCTTTCTCTGCCTCTGTCTCTCTCTCTCTCTCTGCGCCTTTGCCTCTCTGTGTGTGTGTTTCAATTAGCCTCACTATGGCTCTGTTTATAGGCAAGAGATATGAAACAACTAATGTGATATAGAGAGAGACCTGCTGAGAGTCATAACTAAGCACTAAATGGATGTGTAACTCACAGCCTCAAATCAAACGAAAAATGGTTTAAAAAAAGCCACATGGTCCACTCAGTAAAAATTACAGACATACTATTTCCAGGAAATTAGCTGCACCAATTTTCCAGAAATGCGAAAAGATTTTATTGTGCAAAATCAGAAATTAGGACAATTAAATGCATAAATATAAATACACTTCAATGAATGCGCCTTCATCAGAACCTACCAAACTTGTGTCATGATTTGATATTCAATTTTTGCTCAACTAAATGGGCAATAAATAATTTTACACCAGTTTCCTAGTTTCTATCCCTAGTTTCAATTTGTGTTGTGTGTAGTTGTGTGTATTAGAAAGTGATCTGGAAAAGATCATAGCTAACCAAATATCTAAAAATCCAATGTCATGATATTCCAATCTCAATGGACTTATATATTGGATTGGCTCTTTGTCGTGAAAAAATGTTAATTAGATTATGATCAATCGAGCACAAAAACTTATCACAATTGATTTCTATTGTTAGGAAGATTTATTTCTTCCAGATGTGATAGTCAATTTCGACGGGAGCTTCTATAATGAGGAGACTATGTGAGGAGGTTATTTGAGGAGGCCCATCTCACCATCAAAAGGGGTGTGGACCCCCCAATGCACCCCCCCCATGTCATTTGTTTTTAGTTGTTGATGGTGAGATTTCACTTCCTCAAATAACCTCCTCACTCAACCTCCTCATTCTAGCCTTTCCACAATTTCGACTCAGAATTTGATTGGGTTACTCATTTATGCGTTTTCTTTTGGGCCTTCAATGCCAGACCAATGCAAAGGAGAAAGGGCTAAGAACACAAACTTACCCATTCGTACTGCTAAAAAAATAAGCAAAACAAATACAACTTACCCATTCGCAGTAGGGTTTGAAAATTGGATAATTTACTACTTATTATAGGAAAGAAGGAATTGTGATTAAAACTGACGGGTGAGGTTTTTTTTTATTAGTCAATTTTGCCTGCAACCTTGAGTCTTCTTCTTCTAGGCGGGCTTTGTCACCAAAACAACAGTAGCATCTTGATTTTGGGTTGAAAGTATGGCTTCAGGTATGTTTTCTTAGAAGGCAAACAAACTATTGTGGTCATGTCAAATCTTTTGCAGCTTTTGTTATTTTGCACAAAGTCAAGTTGTGTACATGTTTTTGAGATCAACTGTTCAAGCTTGATCTCGATTTTGCATAATTCATTTAGATTCATGACATCTCATACTATTATTTGCTCAAATTATCTTTAATTTTACATAACTTGTATATATTAATACTGCCATCAAATCTGTAACTCCTATGCATCTTGAAGAAAATTACTTGAAATAAAAACGTGTATTAGAAAAAGGAAAAGAAAGAAAAAAAATTCATTATTATACAATTGAATCTAGGCCAAGTTTTTGATATACACAAATTATATACAAACAGGGAAAAGGTCCTTTTTTTGCCAATATGCTGCAAAATAGGTATCTATGTAGTGAATAACACGACTGAAAAAATTAATTTCTTATTATTATTTATACATGGATTATTTAAATTGTTATTTCATAAACATGTGGTCAAGAATAAGTTCATCATAATACTATGCTCTAATTGAACTTGTTTTCTCTTTTGTCTTTTTAGATTGGGCAAATTTACCGCAAAATCTTTTACATTCAGTTTTGGAGAGATTACCGTTACTATCAGACTATTTGCGATTTAACATTGTTTGTGCATCATGGCATTCTGTAGCAAAGCATAATAAAAGTCGACGTGCTAAGACGACAACCCCAATGCTCTTGCTTCAGACCAGAAAAAGAGGTACATGGAGTTTGTACAACCTCGAGGAAGACAAGGTCCTAAATTTGCAACTAAAAATCCCGAATAAGCGATTTTGTGGTTCTTCAAAAGAATGGTTAATATTTGTGGATAAGGATCTTGTAGTAACCCTAGTAAATCCATTCTTTAGGGTTAAAGGGAGGATAAAGAAGGAAAATTCGATCATTTGCCTTCCTCCACTAAACCCTCAACCTTTGAGTCGCGAATGGTTTTCCAAAACTAACTATTTCGTTTTCAAAGCTACAATTTCAGCAAAACCAATATTAAATGCAAATGATTACATTGTTGTGGTCATATATGAGGCGTACTGTCGGTTGGCTTTTATTAGACCTGGCAAAGACACGACATGGACTTATGTTGATCAAAGGTGGAGCTTAATTGAAGAAGTTGTTCCAATTAGAGATAAATTTTATGCCATTGATAGGTGGGGAAATCTATTATCTTTTGACAGTGTTGATCAATTCAAATGCAATATGGAGTCGAAGGCTGACAAAACGGAACAAACGTCCGAGAAGAAATATCTCGTGGCTTTAAATGAGAAAGACTTTCTAATGCTTGAAAGGTATGCTACATGGGATGCTGACTCTAAACGTGAGACAATGAAATTCAAAGTTTTCAAATTCAGTTTTGTGAAGTGTGACTGGATTGAGATAAATAATTTGGGTGATGTTGCTATTTTCGTGGGTGATAATTCCTCAATTTATGTGGTGGCTTCAAACGATTATGGATGTCAACCGAATTGCATATACTTCACGCATGATCATTATCGTATAAGAATGGATTTCAAACCTTGGGGACCTAACGATATCGGTGTGTACAACATCAAAACTCAAAGCATTTCACAACCTTTCATAGAAGATGCTAAGACCATGATGACGTTGACGAATCGACCCCCAATTTGGATTGCGCCAACTTTTTAATTTCCGTTGTGAGAGCTTGTTCTCCTCTCTCTATTTTTTTTTCCTTAAATTTTCACTCAGTGGTTCTTTAAGTAATTTATTTATTTTCTAAACTTGTAACTGCACTATTAGATATTTGGTGTTTTTTTCCTTAATTTTTCACTCGGTGGTATAAGAAATTTATTGGGTTTCAGTTTGACCCACTCTGGCACAGCCGCACATATGAAATGATATGAGGGAATGTTGTGGCGTTGGATTGGGCTTCCCTTTGGACTTGGAATTCCCATGCATATTTCCAGCCCAATTCCCAGTAGACAAGGTAGGAATTGTAATTACATCATTTAAAATGTTATTGAATTATAATTATTGGGTATTCTTCTCACGAATCTCACTTATCTTTTTACACTAAATGCTACCAAATTACATTCAATTTTAATTATACATCATTATAATGGGAAAAAAAAATCATATGAGAAACAAAAAACAAGAAGGAGCCCTAATATTAACTAGATGCACATTGCAATTTGCAGAAATTTGCATGAGTTTTTTTTGTATTTATTTCTTAAGTGGATAAATGTTAGGTTTAAGTAAAATTTTGAAACCGCTGCTTGCCAATTTTTAATGTATTTCATCATGTACTATTTAATCGTGGGAACTAATTTTCTGAAATGTGACGAATATTTTTCCTCATTTTGGGAATCTTTTGTTTGATATCAACTTGATTATATTTTGTGATATGCCTCAACATAATTTAGTTTTAGTTCATATATTTATGGCTTATTACACAAAACGTCCCTAAGGTTTACGAAACTATCTGCATCCTTAATGTTTGGGTATATAAGGCCTGGTTATTAGTGCTCTAACTTCACACACGCAAATATAAATTCATATATATAATATTAAGGTCCTGTTTGGTGGGCTGGACTAGACTAGTTAGGATTGGACTTGGAGTGCTGGATTGGGCTGGCTTGGATTGAATTGGACTTTAGTAATTTGTTTGGTACATCTAAGTTGGGCTAGACTACATTGGACTTAAGTCTGTTGTTTGGTACAAGTATAGGCTGGGCTGCATTGGACTTAAATAAAATTTATTTTTAATATTTATCAGATGATCTAATATCATAATTTATTAATTTATTGAAAAAATCACATACACAAAAAAATTTGTAGTTTGTTTTTTTGCCAGTTGCCTCATGGCCCCAAAAAGGACTACAAATTAAAACATGTATTTATTCATTAATTACATAGGATGCACATGCATATCTTTTTTTATTTATTATCCCATTAATGTGTTATTATTATTTATACAAGGATTATTTAAATTGTTATCTCATAAACATTTGGTCAAGAATAAGGATATTTAGTTCATCATAATACTATGCTCTAATTGAACATGTCTTCTCTTTTGTCTTCTTAGATTGGGCAAATTTGCCTCATAATCTTTTAGATTCAGTTTTAGAGAGATTAACATTACTATCAGACTATTTGTGATTCAGCATTGTTTGTGTCTCATGGCATTCTATGCCAAAGCATAATAAAAGTCAGACGTGCCAAGACGACAACCCCAATGCTCTTGATTCATACTAGAAAAAAGGTACATGTAGTTTGCACAACATCAAGGAAGACAAGGCCCTATGTTTGCAATTAAAAATTCCAAATAAGAAATGTTGTGGTTCTTCAAAAGAATGGTTAATATTTGTGGATAAGGACCTTGTAGTAACCCTAGTTAATCCATTCTTTAGGGTTAAATGGAGGATAAAGAAGGAAAGTTCAATCGTTTGCCTTCCTCCACTAAACCCTTAATGTACGAGTTGCGAATGGTTTTCAAAAACTAACTATTTCTTCCTATCAGGGTTACAATTTTAGCAGACCCAATATTAAATGCAAATGATTACATTGTTGTGGTCATATATGAGGTGTACTATCATTTGGCTTTTATCATACCTGGCAAAGACACAACATGGACTTATGTTGATCAAAGATGGTGCTTAATTGATGAAGTTGTTCCAATTAAAGATAAATTTTATGTATTTGATAGGTGGAGAAATCTATTATCTTTTGAAAGTATTAATCAATTCAAATGCAATGTGGAGTTGAATGCTAACGATACGGAACAAACATCCAAGAAGAAATATCTTTTGGGTTTAATGAGAAAGACTTTCTAATGGTTGAAAGGTATACTACATGGAACGATGGCTCTAAACGCGAGACAATGAAATTCAAAGTTTTCGAATTCAGTTTCATGAACTGTGAGTGGATTGAGACAAATAATTTGGGTGATGTTGCTATTTTGGTGGCTTCAAACGATTATGGATGTCAACCGAATTGCATATATTTCACGCATGATCATTATCGTATGAGAACAGATTTCAATCCTTGGGGACCTATCGATATCGGTGTATACAACATCAAAACTCAAAGCATTTCACAACCTTTCACAAAAGATGATGAATGGACCCCCAATTTGGATTGTGCCAACTTTTTAATTAACGTTGTGAAAGCTTGTTCTCTTCTCTTTCTTTTTTCCTTAGTTTTTCACTCAGTGGTTCTTAAGTAATTTGTTTATTGGCCAAAAAGTCACTTTTGGTCCCTGTAGTTTGGCACTTCAACCACTTTTGACCCTGTAGTTTTAATTTCGTCACTTTTGACCCTGTAGTTTCGTATGTGTAGCAATTCAAGGACATGTTAAAATTTCTGTCAATTTCTTTAACGGAGTTACCATGTGCCCCTCACGTGGAGGGGCAATTTTGTCAGTCCAAAGCAACTTGTCTTCTTCTACCTCGTCGACTTCACCTCTCTTCTTCACCATTGTCTTGAAGATCTCTTACTCTCCTCCTACCATCAACTTCAAAGTCTTCTTCACTATCCTCTTCATCATCAACATTGACAGGTACCTCTATCCTATCTTCATTGCCAATATTATGTCCATACACAGGCACTTCTATTGTTCCTACGTTGTCATTACCCACTTCTTGTCCACCTTCAAAGGAAATCTGTGAAGCTTGATTAAAAATATCATCAAAATATTCATCTGGAACCTCATCAAATGCTTCAACATAAGGAAATCGTGGAGGGCCAGCATCTGAAAAATCAATGCCATGAGATTGAAAATATTGCTTTACTTTATGTGAATCAAAGCATTCAGAACTGTTAAATAACAAATGGCATGCATATCTTTACTTTATGCAAATAGGGAACCATTGTGTTTCCTAAACTGCCAATACACACACACACACACAATATTTTATAAAATTTTCAACCACCCAAAGTTATAGAACAAAACAAGGTCATTCGAATAAAAAAACAAAACAAAACAAGGCCACAAAAGAATGGAATAAACAAAAGCGTTGGAACCCACTTATCAAGATTGAAAACTCTAATAAAAGTTATAAAACAATTTCGCACAAAAAACAGAACCTTTAAAGATTCTAACGGGTTTGTTTCGAGTGCGGCTCCGCCAAGCTTGCTATAGCTGTCTCGCAAGATACCTCTGTTGCTTCTAGTGGGGGGGTTTTGATTGATGACTGTTGTGTGCTCCTCTCTCACTTCCAGTCATCTTTCGTGGCCAATGTGCCTAGGCTTTGTAACCGTGTCGCTAACAGGCTTGCCTTGTTTGCTTTTCATTTGCACCAAGATTGTTTTTGGTTTGGTGAGGCCCCTGAGCTTGTTCAGGAACTCCTCACCCAAGACTGTTGCCTCAGCTAATCTTCTTTGCAATGAATCGGTTTATTTCAAAAAAAAAAGATTCTAAGTTCACCTGGATTTTTCACTCAGTGGTTCTTAAGTAATTTGTTTATTTTCTAAACTTGTAACTGCACTATCAGATATTTGGTGTATTTTTCCTTAATTTTTCACTCGGTGGTTCTTAAGTATTTGAGTTTGACCCACCCGCACATAAGAATATGGCTAATAGAGTTTATTATGGAATGTTGTGGCTTTGGTTGGGCCTCCCTTTGGACTTGGAATTATATTCCAGCCTAATGCCCACTGGACAAGGTAGGAATTGGATATTATTATAAAAACAATTTAAAATGTTAATGAATCTCACTGCCTAGATTACGGACATGGTAATAAAAAAGAACGTACGCCGTTTGTCCTCCAGCAACAGCCTTAGAAGAACCTGCCCCCAAAAACAGACGGCAGATCCCTTTTCTTTCTTTTATATAGAAAAACAAACAACCAAATTAACCTTCACTGGCTGATCCATTAATTTCCATACAAAAAACCTCATCGCCCACATGACATCACCAACTTGCATTACAGCCCTATATTTCTCTAACCTCTCCTCCCTCCCACTTCTCTCCAGTCTAAACCTTTTTAAATTCCAAACCATTTCTTTCTGTTTCCCACGAAACAAATCATCAAACACTTAACGAGCATAATCCATGGCTTCCAACGACGACCGTCCATACCACCCAACCTCCAAGCCCTCCAAGCCCTCTCTCTTCCCCTGGAAAAAACCCAACGTCTACACCTTACCCGTAGTCCTCTTCCTCTGCATCTGCTCCTATTTCTTCGGCCTCTGGCAACACGGCGGCACCTCCACGCCCACCTTCAAACTCCCATGCAAATCCTCCAATCAAATCCACCCCGCCACCACCACGTCAACCACACAATCTCCAACACTAGATTTCTCCCCCCACCACAACCCCAACCTCACCGCCGCCACGTCATCGCACGCCGTCAAACCCAAAGCGTACCCTCCCTGCGACGTGAATTTCAGCGAGTACACGCCGTGCGAGGATGCGAAGAGGTCTTTGAAATTCGATCGTGACAGGCTCATATACAGAGAGAGGCATTGTCCCGGGAAGAACGAGCTGCTCAAATGCCGCGTTCCGGCGCCGCACGGCTACAAGACGGTGTTCTCGTGGCCGATGAGCCGGGATCTGGCGTGGTACGCCAATGTGCCGCACAAGGAGCTGACGGTGGAGAAGGCGGTTCAGAATTGGATCATTTACGAAGGCGACCGGAACCGGCTCAGATTCCCTGGCGGCGGCACCATGTTTCCTAATGGTGCGGACGCGTACATTGACGATATCGGGAAATTGATCAACCTCAAAGACGGGTCTATTCGGACCGCCATTGATACAGGCTGTGGGGTAAGCACAACACAATTGGCTGCATCTTCGATATTTGTTTATTTATTAATTAATTTAGATTCCGTCTTTCCTTAAAAAAGTAATTAGTGGTTAATACTCTTGGTTGACCCCGTCGTGCATTCAGTGATTACTTATTTTGGTGTGATTTATTAACATTTTGGACAATCTTGATTTAATATTGTTTTAGATGGAGATTTGTTGGTGATTGATGGATACAACTAAACTACTTTTATGTCTTTTTTTTTTCCCACTAAATTGAGAAGAAAAATACATTCTAAATGACTATTCTACCCCCTATTTAGTCAAACTATCAAGTCGACATATTCTATGGGGGTTAGGCTGCGTTTGGTTCATGGGAAAGGAATCTTGGGCATGGGAAATCAATTCATTTCCCATGTTTGGTAAGTCAGGCATGGGAAAGCGATTCCTAGCACATGGGAAAGTAGGAGGGAAAGTGAATCCTTCCTTACTCCTTGGGTTTCACTTTTCCTTCCCATGGGAAAGTAAAACTAGCATTAAATACAATTTTTTTTGACTAATTTGTCCTTACTAACAATTCATAATTACAATTTTTATCCAACAATTATTGGTATTTTTTTTTTTAATAGGGGTACAATTGGGAAACTAAACAAAATTTGTTTTCCATTCCTACTCAAAACAAACATGGGAAAGGAAATAAAGTGATATTTCCGGATCACTTTCCCGGCATTACCAAACATGGGAAAGGAATCAACATTTCCCATCCCTTGGGAAATGACATGGGAAATGATTTCCCATCAAATTCATTCCGTGAACCAAACGGGGCCTTAGTGTAGTGTGGTCAACTATGAAGGGTAAAGTTGGAAGTAGGAGGGCGCCACATTATTTGAAATAAAATATATTTTTTGTTTTGGCAAGAAATATTTCACAAAATCTGAGATTTATGACAATTGCAATTTTTAAGGGGGGATGGCGTGAGATGAGATCAGTCTAAAAACTTTGATCTGATTGGATATGATGGGATCGTGCTTGCATTTTTAGCAAAGTCATCGTAGTTGACTTTGACACGTGGCAGCCATGTGATATATTTACTTATTTTCCTGTCGTGCAGGTTGCCAGTTGGGGAGCTTACCTATTGTCCCGAAACATCCTCACCGTGTCATTCGCGCCAAGAGACACACACGTATCACAAGTCCAATTTGCTTTGGAGCGAGGTGTACCAGCACTCATCGGAGTCATTGCGTCGAAAAGACTACCTTACCCTTCTAGGGCCTTTGACATGGCCCATTGCTCCCGCTGCCTCATTCCTTGGGGCCAACATGGTATCCACTATAACTTCAAATTTCATTGGGACACCCAATAATTGTTAATTTCTCATGCAATTTTTGATGGTGCAGATGGGGTTTACTTGACTGAGGTTGATAGAGTTCTGCGCCCTGGCGGGTACTGGATTCTGTCAGGCCCACCAATCCGCTGGCAAAAGTACTGGAAGGGCTGGGAAAGAACTAAAGAGGATTTGAATGCCGAGCAGACTTCCATAGAGGATGTAGCCAAGAGCCTTTGCTGGAAAAAATTGGTGGAGAAGGATGACATTGCAATTTGGCAAAAACCCACCAACCACTTAACTTGCCAAAACAATCGCAAGCTTGGAAAGAGCCGCAATTTCTGCCCTGCTAATGATCCTGATCAGGCCTGGTATATTTCTATCATCATGCATGCTTTAAAATTGAGTTGCTATTGATTTGGTCACTTACATTTATTTTTTCTTCAAAATGTTTCCAGGTACACAAAGTTGGACACTTGTTTGACCCCATTGCCAGAAGTTTCAGACAATGAACAGGTTGCAGGTGGGAAATTGGCAAAATGGCCACAGAGACTTAATGCAATCCCACCAAGAATTAATAAGGGAACCGTGAAGGGAGTGACGGCAGAAGTTTTTAAAAAAGATTCAGAGCTATGGAAGAAGAGAGTTTCGTATTACAAATCAGTGAACAATCAGCTTGGGAACCCTGGAAGGTACAGAAACCTTTTGGATATGAATGCATACTTGGGTGGATTTGCTGCTGCCCTGGTTGATCTGCCTGTGTGGGTCATGAATGTGGTTCCTGTCGATGTCAAGGCCAACACACTTGGAGTCATCTACGAACGGGGATTGATTGGAACATATCAGAATTGGTAAATTCAGTAACACTCTTGGCATATATTTGGTGTGACTGATACATGAGACTTTGTGGTTCATATAAATTAACTTTCTTTTTTTCTTGTTCTTTTTAATTTCCCAGGTGTGAGGCAATGTCTACATATCCAAGAGCTTATGACCTCATTCATGCAGATTCAGTGTTTACCCTCTACGAGGATAGGTAAACCATAGTCTAATACACACTGTTATGACTAGCTAGCACATTTGATGTGACTGATAATATTAACATGCATCAAAATGTTTGTCCACATTGTGTTACAGATGCGAAATGGATGACATTTTGCTGGAGATGGACAGAATTCTTAGGCCGGAGGGGAGCGTTATCATTCGAGACGATGTCGATATGTTGGTGAAGATCAAGAGCATCATTGATGCAATGGAGTGGGATAGTCAAATTGTGGACCATGAAGACGGTCCTCATGAGAGGGAAAAACTGCTATTTGCCGTGAAAAAGTACTGGACAGCTCCTGCTGCACCTGAAGATGAAGAGGCATCTTCCTAGCAATAGCTATTTGTTTTGTTCTGCTTTGTACTTAACATTCATGATTCTTTTCGCCATGTATTTGATGTTCCAGCTGAAGCAGCTGTTTTAACACATAATGGAAGGGTTTTATCCAAATCTGAATTTGTCTCACTAGATTCACTTGCACGAAATATTATAGTTGGGTCGTGCTTTTGATATAGCAGTGGGATTTTATATCCCAAAACTTTTCAATTTATAATGGTTTTTGCACCAATTAAGTTAGCCATGAAGTTTTTAAAAAGTAAGAAAAAGAATGGGGCATGAAATCTACATGATTTTGATCCCCATGAAAATTGTCTCATCTCACCTATTAGTAATTAGGTGATTCATACATGGAGCCACCTCTTGTGACCCAATCCCTCACTATAAATGGAAAACAATATCCTACAAACTATGATCCACACTCAAATCAGAAAACACAAAACATATAATTAGTGTAAGCTATTAATTACAGAAAAGGGAAGAGTCTGAGTAGCAGTAGCCATGGGAGCCTTCAAGTCTGCTATCAACTCTTTGAGCTGCTTCCAAGCTGCACTTGTGCTTGTGTTGTTGATTGCCACAGCAGAGACCCCGATGGCTGAGGCACAGAGCAGCAGCAGCTGCTCAACTGAGCTGAGCAGCCTCAATGTGTGTGCACCATTTGTGGTGCCTGGCTCAACCAACACCAACCCAAGCTCTGACTGCTGTGGTGCTCTCCAAGCCGTCCATCCTGACTGCCTCTGCAACACTCTCAGGGTCGCCGCTCGCCTTCCCGCTCAGTGCAACCTCTCCCCAATCACTTGTGGTTAGTCTATCAATTTATTGCTCCATAAGTAATTTTTAATTCAATTTCATACATAACAAGAACTAATGTAATTGTTTTATTGTTTTTTCACTTACAGATACAAACTGATGTGCAACTACAAATGCTGCCGAGAGAATAATGTTGAAGTTTCACCATTTGGCTTATGTTGTGTTTTGTGTTTGTTTTTCCTTCCTCAAATGTGTGCTCTGATCCGTAACGAAGCAATGGTGTGGGGATCAGAGAGAAAGGTTGATGTGATTGAATAAAATGGGAAAATGTTTTCTGCTTGTGGAAAACCAGAGGTTTCTGATTTTCAGATAATAAAATAGCATCCATCTATCAAGTTATCAACAACACACGAGCATATATGCCTATTCCTCTAATATATATGAGTATAGGTGCAAAATATCGAGGGGCATCGATTGCTTAGACATTTATTAAGAAATTACATCTAAATTGTTATAAAACACTGAAATTAAAAGAGAGAATTGACGCAAAATGGGTCTAGACAAGTGCACCGGCTATAGTGATTTCCCTACCCCAAAAAAAAAAAAAATGTAACATCATGTTCTTAGCCCCTTAAAAAAAATATTAATAATGTCCTTAGCCAAAGTAAATAAATTCAATATTCGGATTGGAAAAATAAATAAAAATTGTAAATCTACCAGCTTAATCTACAATGTGATGCAAATAACCAACTAACCAACATACAAGTCACAAGTTTTTGGTAAATAAACTAAACTCCATAAACTTTCTGATAATTATACTTAACACTCTCCATCTTTCTAAAATTACACTAATTTCTATTTTCCAAAAAAACCTTTAAACTAACTATGTTATCTCCAAATAAAAAAATAATTTATACAACGTTTCTTCTTTAGGAAAACGTCCAATGATCCAGGAAAACGTTCAAATTGGGTCATAAGAATGGAGCCCTCGATATTTATTAGCATGGTTGACAATCTTTTGTGTAACTTACACCTTTTTACCAAAAGAAGAAAAAAAAAGGGGGGAACTTGGTTATACCCCGATAATTGTAAAACTACCCAATAAAAGCCAGTGAGTGAACTACAAAACAATAAAGAATAATAAGAAATATAACTTCTTTTTTATTGTTTACAATTGAAAGACTTATAGAATACAAAAGGGGATTTAAATAAGTGATAGGCTAGGTAAAGAATAATAACAAATATAACTTCTTTTTTAATTGTTTACAATTGAAAGGTTGGCACAACCCAATATGGAGGTTTCTTGGTAGTCTTCATAAGAGACGTAATATTTGGGGCGTAAGTCTTCTTAAGAGCCATAATATTTGGGGCGTAAGGCTGTGAAAAGCTCTGACTTTTAACATCATACACGCCAAAATCATGATGCAAACAGCCTGTGAAATAACCATAATAACGATCATGATCATGGTTGAAGTAAATGCAATTCGGCCGCCATCCTAAAAAATTCAAAGCCAAGACAGATATTGAAAAGTTATCACCCAAAAAAAGAGCGACATCACCCAAGGTTTCTTTCTCAACCCACTCATGCTTATCAAAATCCAATTCGTATATTCTAACTTTTTTCGTCACACGACCTTCATCTTCTAAAGCAAGAAACCTTCGAACCATCCATAATTCTTTATCATTTAAAACCACAAGATATACCTTCTCCAAATTATGTCGCATGCCCTCTGCAACCAGTTGCTTGGATTGAGTAATAATATCAAAAGAAAAAACTTGACCCCCTCCTTTAACAGCATAAAACTTCTCTTTAACATGAACAACGTCTTCAATCCGATCCAAGCTTTGATCAACGTAAGTCCATGTTGTGTCTTTATTGAGTCTAATGAAAGCTAATTTACATGATCCCTCATAAATGACAACAACAACACAATTGTTGGCATCCAATATTGGATCGGTTGATATTGTAGCCTTGACGACAAATTCGGCAAGTGTTTCTTCATTGCAAAGATTACCTTTGTCTAGTGGAGGAAGATTGATGAAGGATTCGTTTCTCTTTTTTCTCCCATTGACCATAAAGGACAGATTTATTAGGGTCACTACCAAATTCAAATTCATACCTATTAACCATCCTTTTACATAACCACAAAATCGCATCTTCGGCAATTTAAATTCCAAATCAAGAATATTACCAAACATGACGTTGTACAAATTCCATGTATCTTTTTTGGCCGTATGAATCAAAATCATTGAAGAAGGATGCCTTTTAATATCTTTTGCTACACAATACCATGACATACAAACACGACTAAACTGAATATAGTCTGATTGTGGATAGTCTGATTGTAACACTAATCTCAAAATTGAATCCAAAAGTTCCTGAGGCAAATTTGCCCAATCTGAGAAGATTTAAAAAAAAAAAAAAAATTCAATTAGAGAGGCTATAGTTACGTAAAATACATATATAAATTACAGATACAAAATTAATGAGTTTTTATGCACTGAACAAACCAAATAAAAACTATTGAATGCATACGTTTTTTTGGTCAATAACTGGAATTCATTAAACCAGAGCGCAAATAAACACGCCAAAAAGGTATTCAACATAAGAGGACTACCAGCAAACAACAAATATATAACAACCCACACTCCAACAATTCAAACCCCAAAAATGTAGATCCCATCCCATCCCTTGTTTATTTTCGTCGTTTATTAGTCAAAATATAGGAAAGCATACAATTCAAAAACAGTCTAATTAAGGATAAGCATGTAAGCAAAATAAGAATAACGCATGATTAATTCTGAATGATTTCTATTCCAACAAAACAGAATATTCTGAATGATTTATATAATTTGATTTACACAAAACATTAGGATATCATAACAACAACTTGCAATATATACCAGAGATTTTATGGTAAAACACTCTTCAAAATTACAAAAGAAAATTTAGTACGCAAACGGAATTGTTTGAATGAGAAAACATACCTGAATCCATAACTCAAAACTCCAACAGAGTAATGATGAATTTTTTAGTAGTGTATGAAACTGAAGGGTTTAGGCAATTGCCCTCGTATAAAACTGACCTAATGTTGGCCAATAACATATACCCCTTATATAGGCAATTGAAAATTATGAATACAATTTTCAATTAGGAAATTAGTGAATAAAGATGAAACCTAATATGGATAGAAATCGGGAAACTGGTGTGAAAATTAAGGAATTAATAATTACTCACGTAGGGTGTGTTTACTAATCAGGAATTGGAATTAGAATCAGGAATTAAATTCTAATCAGGAATTGGAATTAGAATCAAGAATTAAATTCCAATTATGGAGGATTTATATCATATCAAAGAATTAAAAAATAAATGGGAGTCACACAAAATCAATTCCTGATTTTGGAGGAATTCAATTGTTGGGTGGGATTGGAAAGTGACATTCTAATTACTGGAGAACTAACTAACCCATTCGGAATCCATCTTTTTTACAATTATAATTATTGGGCAGGGGCTTCTCACGAATCTCACTTCCCTTTTTTACACTCCATCCCATTACCAAATTAACATTCAAGGGAAAAACAAAAAACAAAAAACGTATAGAAACCTCTCAGCACAGATAAGAAACCAGTTGGTAGCCAAAGCCAACTATAGGGGAGCTACATTGTGGGGGGTGCAGCATTTGTTTTGCTATTTGTTTTGGTCTGCTTTGTACTTAACATTCATGATTCTTTTCGCCATGTATTTGATGTTCCAGCTGAAGCAGCTGTTTTAACACATAATGGAAGGGCTTTATCCAAATCTGAATTTGTCTCACTAGATTCACTTGCACGAAATATTGGGAAAACATAGTTGGCAAAATTTTTACAGGTACTTTTGAATTACTTCAAAATCGAAATGTAATTACCAGAACTGCCTAAAATATAAGTTCAGTTTCAGAATTCATAATCTCCTATCAACTAAACAAACTGAAACCTTGAGTACAAGTAAGACAGACTAAAAATGAATAAAACAAAATATCTACGTAGCTTCTCATTGTCCGTGGTCTCCACATACTACGTAGCGGAAAATTTGTACTCATAACAACATTTTGTAGCATGAGCAAGCTTGAATTGAGGTGGGAACAAGTGAGGAAGGAGAGGAGTAGAGCAAGTGATATGGGTGAGAGTGGGGGGGATGTGGGGGATGAGGAGCAAGGGGGTGAAAGAGGATGAAAATCCAATAAAAAGGTTGGAGATTGATGTGAGATCTAGGGCTAAAAGGGGTTGGAGAGGAAGAAGAAAACATAAACAACATAACTGAAAAGGCATAAAGCCCTGAACTACTGAGACAAAGCTCAGAGAAACACCCATGAAGGGTGGGAAATTGCCACCGACTCTCAAAACTGGGAGAGAGGCAGAGCACAAGAGCGTTTTGAATAAACTCTCACGTTCCACTAAAACACATGGTTAACATAAATTTTCTGAGTTCTTAAATCATACTGTCAGAAACTAAAATCAATCAATTTATTAGCAAGTGACATAATTAAATTTCAGAAAAAGAAGAAAACAATTCCAAGAGAATTCTGGATTGAATTTTCCTATGTAGCCTCTTGTTCTAATAGTAATACACAATACGAATAGCGGCCAAACAGAACCTATGAGTTAGATTGAATGATCATTCTCGTATACTCTGTTTTTCATTTGAAGAACCTATAAGCGTGACAATGCTATAATTGAAAGCTTCATCCACAGGCTGCAGGCAATTTCAAAATTAACAACATTATGAACAATCATCAAACCTCTGAAAACTGCAGCTCATGGCTTCCGGAACCGAAACTTATAGAAGCCGGAGACGAATCGACGATCTCGAAGTCTGCAGCATCGAGAGCGATGTTGAGAGGAAGAAGGTCGGAGAAGAACTTGGAGAGAGCGGTTTCGATCGGTAACTGTTCGATTTGGAGCGAAACTTTGAGGAAGTGGAGGAGATGGAGAGGTTAGAGTGAGCGAGGTGAAGGAAGTTTAGGGTTTCTAGGGCTTGGATTGGAGTGACGGTGAAGTAGTCGATGTTGAGGTAGCGAGTTCGCATTTCAGCTTTCAAAATTTGAGAGCGAGAGAGAGAGAGAGAGACAACGGACTAATTTTGGTTTTGGAAGAATTCAAATTGGCACTTTAAATTTCGGCCTCTTAGGCCCCGTTTGGTTCACGTAATGAATTTGAGGGGAAATCAATTCCCATGTCATTTCCCAAGGAATGGGAATGAAAGATTCTTTTCCCACGTTTGGTAAAGTAATCGGGAGATTTCACTTTGTTTCCTTTCCCATGTTTGTTTTGAGTAGGAATGGAAAACAAAGTTCGTATAATTTTCCAATTATATCCATATTAAATCAAATAAAAAAAGAATACATTTAATGATACGTTGTAATTATAAATTATTCATAGGGACAAAATAGTCATGAAAATTGTGCATTGAATATTGGCTCATTTTCCCAAACTTTCCCATGAGGAGGGAAAACAAAACCCAAGTTAAGAGGGGGGTATTACTTTCCCCCGTACTTTCCCATGTGCCAGGAATCCATTTCCCATTCCCGGACTTACCAAACATGGGAAAGCAATTGAATTCCCATTCTCATGCCTCCTTTCCCATGAACCAAACGGCCCCTTATATTAATACGAGTGGCGTAGTTTTTTTTGGTCGAAATTGAGTTTTATTAAATAGAAGATCAAACGCCATATTACATCAAAATGATATGCGCACTGTGTTTATCATTTATTCTTGAATTGACTTGACTATAAGATTATGTACCAAGATCTCCATAAATAAATATATATAAAAATTCTTCACATTTTTTACTTTTGTTTTTCACTCTTCACATTTGGTGACTACTTTTTCACTCTACGACTCACATGTTTACTAAAAAGTGATGTGTATTGAAATAAGATAAACAAATGATAAATGCAAAGAATGAATATAACCCAAGTTAAGCTTGAGGAGTTTGCTTATGGGGTTTGGCTCTGTTAGTTATTAGTTGAACATTTTCACCTTTATTTATGTGGGTAAAGGTTCGAAACTCTTATATGCCCGATGAATATTTGTGTAAACTCAATTGCTTGTACTGAAAAAAATTACGTTCTCTGAATTTTTAAATTAATTATCTTATGGATTTTTAAGCACACTTACGCACAACACAATATGTAAAGATAAACTATTAATGGGGCAGGGCATATGAACTTCACAATCGGCCTGCCCCACTAAAGCATGGTCTTTTTGTTTTTGTTAGCTTCATTAAAGCATGTTCTTAAATAAAAAAAACCTGCAAGTTCACAATAGATGGGCATTGGACTCGACTATTGCTTTTTTTATTTATTTATCAAAGACTCAATAATTCTCTCTTTGTTCTTGTACAAAAAAAAAAAGGCTCCTTCTTTGTTCCTCAGGAACAGAAAGAAGCAGCTTCATGAAATCTCACCGAATTGCATAGTTCGTCTTAAAATTCGAAATTGGAATCGGAGAATTAGGGCTACTGCTTCAAGCTTCAGGCTGAAACTGGACTTCGGGTAAGTAGATTTGGTACTGACCTTCAGCTACATCTCTAAGAGCAATTTGGACTTTGAATTTCTAAACCCTTAGTCTCTTACAGATGTGATATCGGGGCAGCGTGGATTGGGCATTGGACATTCGGATGGGCCACTGTCAAAATCTGAGCTTGTTGCTCCTTCGATATGTAAATGCTATTTCTGTGAACTGAAGGCAATTGGGTGTGGTCAGTTGAAGTTCACCAGAAAGAACTATTGTACAAGGTAATATTTCAATTTATCCAATGTAGTTTTACTCTCATGAAGTCCCCTGTTTTAAAGAAATTTAACGACTTTCTTCATGCATTATCCGGAGAACTAAGTATGAATACTTTCTGAAGTATAATTATCCAAGTGGAGAAATGGAGAAATAATTTGAACCAATTTGATACTTCTGGAGGCAGCTCAATTTTTCATGGTCAAAGTTTACATTTTTGTATCTGCTTGATTTGCTTGTCTTACAAACAAAATTATGCAGTAAGGCTAAAGCCATACCAGAGGCAATATATCATTGTGAAAAGGGACCAATCCAATCCATATTTAGTTGTCAGGAAAGAAAGAGGTTAATCAACTATATTTGCCAGTTTCTGTTGGACATAGAGTAAATTAATATTTTTCTTCTTTTTACTTTTATTTTTTTTGTTTTTGCAATGTTCAATGTTTAATCCATGTAACAATGCAGGCCCATGGAAAGGGAGGATGATGATTTTGGTAGTCTTCATGAGGATAGCATGGATGTTGGACTTCAAGCAACAAATAGGTTGGACTTGAATGTAGAGCAGGACTCCCGCAGCCCAAAAGTTGTCTATGTCAACGGCACTCAGTCTAATCCTCCCTCCATAGGCGCAGACAGTAAAGATTCAGTCTTAGAAGTTGGTACAGAGTTCGAGTCTGATGAACATGCCTACAAGTCTTACAATAAATATGCCAGGTTGGTGGGTTTTAATGTTAGGAAAGACTGGGTAAATAGGAGTAAGGTACATGGTCAGGTGGTTTCTAGGAAGTTCACTTGTTCTAAAGAGGGGTATCGGCGGAAAGACAAAAGGGATGTTAATGTAAAGAAACATCGAAAGGAAACAAGAACTGGTTGCTTGGCGCATATGATCATCACCCGTCAACCTGATGGTAAATATCGGGTTACACAATTTGAAGAACAACACAATCATGGCAATGTAAATTCAAGTATTCCTCAAGCATTACCAGAACAACACAATCATGACAATGTAATTCTAAGTATTGCTCAAGCATTACCACTACAAAGAGAATGCACTGTTCCTGAAGCTGCTGATGCTGACTCGGTAAACGAGTTAGGATCATTGTCAAAATCGGCACTGGACTCGATGAATAGAGGGTTTAGGGTAAGGGAATCTGTTGATAGTTTTGCCTTAGATTTTGAAAATTATCTTCAATCTGAAAGGACTCGAGATATGAAGGAAGGAGAGGTGGGACGTTTGCTGCATTACTTTCAAAGGCAGCACTTTGAAAACCCATCGTTCTTTTACGCAATACAGGTTGATACTGATGATAAAGTGAGTAACATACTTTGGGCTGATGATAATATGGTGTCAGATTATGACCATTTTGGGGATGTGGTTTGTCTAGACACGCTTTGCAGAGCAGACAAGAATTGCCTGCCATTTGTACAGTTTGTAGGAGTAAATAATCATAAACAGGCAGTTATCTTTTCTGCCGCACTGTTGTATGATGACACTGTTCAATCTTATAAGTGGCTATTTCAGACTTTTTTGGAGTCGATGTCTGGGAAGAAACCAAAGGCCATTCATACTGATCAAGATGCCGCAATTGTTGAGGCAAGCAATTCAGTTTTACCTGAAACAGACCATCGGATATGCACATGGCAAATGTGTGAGAATGCTCTCAAGCACCTTAACCACATGGTAAAAGATACCGAATCTTTTGCCAATGATTTCAAGAGCTGTATATATGACCAAAAAGATGAGGATGGGTTTGTGTATGCTTGGGGGAATATGCTGGATAATTATGGTCTTCAGCAGAATGACTGGTTAAAATGGATGTTTAGGGAACGAGAGAAATGGGCTGTGGTATACGGGAGGAATACTTTTTTTGTTGACAGAAAAGGCTCACATCTGGTTGAAAGTTTGTTTCATGATTTGAGAAATTACCTGTACTCTGACCTTGATGTGCTTGATTTTGTTAAGTATTTCAAAAGGGTGGTAGATGAGCAACGTTACAAAGAAACAGAAGCCAATGATGAAATGAACCGCTGCATGCCAAGACTAATGGGGAATGTGATTTTACTAAAGCATGCAAGTGATGTTTACACTCCAAGGGCATTTGAAGTATTCCAGCGAGGATATGAGAAGTGTTTGAATATTGTTGTTAACCAATGCAGTGAGAATGGGCCATTGTTTGAGTACAAAACCAACATATTTGGTAAAAGTAGAGAACACACCGTTACGTTCAACTCTTCTGATGACACAGTTATTTGCAGCTGTAAGAAATTTGACTCTGTTGGGTTTCTATGTAGCCATGCTCTTAAAGTACTTGATCACATGAATATAAAGGTTGTCCCTTCCAAATATATCTTGAAGAGATGGACAAAAGATGCAAGGTTAGGGAGTGCAAGAGAGAGTGATGTGTCCTCCATCAGGGATAACCCTAAGCTTGTTGTGGCAAGCCGTTACAAAAATATGTGTGGCCGAATTATTATGTTATCAGCCAAGGCTTCTGAATCCGAGGAAGCATTTCAATTTGCTGTTGGACAACTTGATGAAGTGATGGAAGGTGTGGAGAAAATCTTGACATTAAAACCTCAGGATGCTCAAGCTTTCACCTCAAGTAGCACCGCAAATGCTTCTGATAGTGAACGTGCAGTGATTTTTCGAGATGGAAATGCAATTGAAGATCAGGATGACAATATAGTAAAAGGAGCAAAGGAAAAAGAGACGGCCGTTTTTGACAATGGTCAATTAACAAATGTGAATGGTGAATTATCTAGTACAAAAAGAATTCTGAATGTAGATACATCCCTACAAAACACTGATTCCTGCATTTCAAGTCCGTCATTGTATGTTTCACCAGAAGGGACAACAGCAAATCCCATTATGCAGGTGAGTCCTGGCTTGCATGTTATTGCAATTATGGCATTGTAGAGATGCCATGACATGCAACTGTCGTGTTTGCTTTGCTTTGCTCTGATATTAAATATGTAAAGTTTTGATTCTTTCTGTTCTTTTCTTTGTGGCCGGTTTTGATCGTTCCATGTTCATAACACAGGGTTTATACAATTTTGAAGCGAATCAGGTGGATCAGTGTTTGTACCAACAAGATAATCTGGTGATGGAAGAGCAAACCAATCCTAACATGTATCAACCACTCGACTTCTTTTCTAACCAACATGATTCACCTGGCCATTCTCAACTACTGCAGGTAGATCTTGTACACACTCAGCTGTTCATCTTATTCTGAGCTATTGTTGTATGTGAGTTGTATACTCATTGACATGCAGGAACCTCTGATCAATGGCACATACCAAGAGGCCGTATCAAGCACCCCTGAATTGAGGCAGGTAATTAGAAGTAAAAGTCAAAGACTTGAATAAATTGATTCGTAAGTTTGTTGTTTAAATCATAACAAGTATATGGATGGTAATTATTTTGCTTCATGGTTTCCTGTAGGCAATGGATCTCGATGTCCAACATGCACATTCATCTTCATTCTTGCTTTTGGATCGTGGATAGAGAACTTCTGACAGTCCATTTCTTGTGCTCAAGTAAAGGTGAACGACCATTGAAAGTCTCTCTCTCTCTCTCAAAGAATGTATGTTAAATGTATACTGTACAGTCTCAAAAGCCTATTGTTTTTTATTTTGAAATGCAATACTGGAGTGTGAAGAGGCACTCTTGATGTCATATAAAAATGCATTTGATATCTGCACCACCTGGTCAACTCCCATTTTTACAACACAAAATGAAGTTTATAACTTGAACTTGATATACAGAAAACCCAAGTTGTATATATGAACTTGGCAGGGCTTCAATGGAGGCAACCTTTGGTCCTTGAAGAAGAAGCTGGAAAAGCATCCATATGCTCAGGGACCTCAAAAGTCAAGACAACCTTGCTCCATATTGTAACAAATGGAAGAGAACCACAACCACTGTAGGTTGCTGCGCTTGATCTGTTGATCCAAGATAAACCTAACATTGTCAATTGCTAACCACAGTAAATTCTACAATTACAATTATAGCTGTGACCACCCCTCCCGAACAAGGAATATGGGAAAGCATTTCAATGCGCGGGTCCTACTCGTCAACCACACAACTGTGCGACAAAGCTCATCTTTGTCTCTTTAAAATTAAAAATTCCCCAAACTTAAACTCACTCACTACATAATAAATCTTACTTTCATCTCTATCACTCACTCACTTGTCACCACAACAAACACACACTCGCTGGCACTGCCTGCCTAGTGCCTTCTCTCTCTCTCTCTCTCTCTCTCTCCCACAAAGTCCCCAACTTTGTTTTCTGTCTGTTTCTTCTACTTAGAACGGCCCATTCCCCAGCAATGAGACATGGGCTTTTTCCGGCGACTCTTCGGCCCTAAAAGACCCAAAAACACCACTTCGCCGACGGCCAACCACAACAAGAAGGAAAATAGGACTACTTCTGCCTCTAACAAACAAAAGCTCAGCACCGCCTCCACATCATCATCTGCTCAAGAATGGGTAGGATTGGACGCCAACAAGCACGCCATAGCTGTAG
This sequence comes from Prunus avium, assembly GCF_965620075.1. Classification (NCBI taxonomy): domain Eukaryota; kingdom Viridiplantae; phylum Streptophyta; class Magnoliopsida; order Rosales; family Rosaceae; genus Prunus; species Prunus avium. The sequence continues at coordinate 42,422,244 of NC_142285.1, forward strand.
CCGCTGCTACGGCTGCTGTAGCTGAGGCCGCTCTCGCGGCGGCTCATGCGGCGGCCGAGGTCGTTCGCCTCACTAATGGCGCTGGACCCGGCACTTCCGAGCACGTTAGCTTACCCGTGGCGGCGTCGGCTAGCGTCAGCCGCCATCTGGCTGCCGTAAAGATACAGTCTGCTTTCCGGAGATACCTGGTTAGCGGTTTGTTTTGAATTGTTTGCCGTTTCTGCCCCTGGATTTTAGCTGAAATTACGTTTCGTGATGCTTTGTTAATTGGTTCGGAAGTACAAAAAAGTTTCGAACTTTAAAGCATGATTATGTTTGGTTTCACTTTTTATTTTAAAATTTTGAATTTCTTTCCCTATAAAATTCTGTTTGCTCGCAAATTACAAGGAAGGGGGAAATTAAATTAATTTGGGATTTCAAATTCTACCTTCCTCTTCTTCTCTTTCTCTGTCGAAAAAGTTTCTCGGGAAACAAACATGGGCTTAAAAAGAAAGGCTGTATTTGAAGCTTCATAAAAAGTACTGTTCATAAACATAGTTTTTCACAAAATAAAACAAGGAATTAAAAATAAAAATTAGAAGACCGCCGACACTGGTGCCAGTTGATGTGTCAACTTGCTGAGTCAGTGTCAGCGTCTGGGAGAAGCGATTCTCTGTGTTATCAACAGCATGTTTACTGTACTTTGACAACCAGTGGTTTCGTACGTGTATTCCGTACTTGACGACTTCCGGAGGCTTCTTCCTTCGTATACCTCTTACATAGAGGTTATTTTCGTATTTTCGGTACCCATAGACTCGAATTTGTATGATGACGTGGGTGCAACTAATTTGGTAGAAATTTGACCTCTGTGTCTCTGACTACAAGCAAGCACAACCCACTGGTTTCCAGCTTGGCTGTTGGGGCCTGTTGCCTCTCTTGGTGATATGATTGGGTTCTACTTGCAAGAAAACTGCTCCTGCTCTCTTACTTTCTTTCTTTGCTTTCCCTTTTTCACTTCCAAGTTCAAATTCAAATTCAAATTAGTGCAGCTTGTTTTGTGGTTGGTTGTCTATAATGAGTAGTTGTTCTGTTTGAGCTGTGATTGTCTTTGGCAGTCTTTGATTAATTAAATAACTGGATGAAATGGCAATTGGGATGCTGTTCAATTAATTTTTGACTTTATTTTATGCCGGAAACGAGTTTTTATATCCTTGTTCTTTCTTTTATTTGTTTATTCAGTAGGGATGACTGTGTGAGTGAGATCATGATTTCATCCACAAGCCTCTCCCTTTTCTAAAAGTTTTGTGCCAGTCTGTTCCCTCTAATTTTAAATTCCTGGGCTCTGGTTGCATTTCACAAGAAATATTGTCATAGTTAAGAAAACTGTAATTGTTATGCACACTTGTTTCATCCATTTGATTTGTACTGAATTATGTTGGTTAGTATTCTGAGATGTCGATGACCTGATTCTCTAAACTTTGGCGAACCATGACAGGCAAGGAGGGCCTTAAGGGCACTTAAAGCACTGGTGAAGCTTCAAGCTTTGGTGAGAGGCCACATAGTGAGAAAACAATCGGCAGACATGCTCAGGCGTATGCAGACACTGGTCCGAGTACAAGCCCGAGCACGTGCAAGTCGAACACTCATGTCAGACTCACTACATTCTAGCAGAAAATCCTCCCTATCTCACCACCCTGTAAGCAGACCTTTCCTTTTAAATCAAGCTTACTAGTTTCCATTTTCTAGTCAAATACGAGGGGTAAAAACACACTCTGTGCCAGGTTGGGTTTGTATGCCATACTCTTAGTATTGATAATTCTCAACTTTTTACCTGGTTAGCTAAATTTTCTCGGGACAAATTTGTTTTACTATTTACTTTGTTGAGTCCAACTTTGCTTACTTTTACATAATTGGTATTCATTTTCTATGATGTCTACTTGCAGCTCCCAGAAAGTCCTGAAAAAATTGGATACCAACCCCGTGCTTGTAGCAGCAAATTTGATGGACCCTCAATACTGAAGGTATTTACTTCAATGGCTGTGTAGATATTTGATTAACCACTCCTACTGCATATGATGCTTTACTTGTGGATGATATTCTGTAGCAAGTTTGAAACCGGGTCACAAATTATTTTTAATGGAAGCTAGAGAATGTTACTGTCAAAATTTGATCCCAAGACATTGTTGAACCTGTTTTCTGGAATACTGATCTTTATTTTATTCATAAAAAGCAATGGATATTAATGAAATTCCTCTGTTCCATCAAACTCAGAGATGCGGTTCAAATTCAAACGTAAGGGATGTCGTAAATCTAGACAGAAGACGGCTGGCGTCAGGTTGGTTAGACCGGTGGATGGAAGAAAGTGCGCGGAACAATAGCCGAGATGCTTCACTGATATATGAGCAAGCAGATGACGTAAAGGGTGACAAGATACTTGAAGTAGATACTTGGAAGCCTCACTTGGGCTCCCAACGTAAACCCCAAACCTTTCAAACAGCACATCATGTTCTGACTTCAGATCGTTACAACCCAACCTTCACGACATTTGAATCTCCATCAAAACATTCGATGAAAGAACACAACCCGATTCCAAACCAAGCCTCTATGGACGTCTTATCACTGAGCTCTCTGAAATATGCTATAGCAACAGATGAAGCAGCTTTTAGGAATGCTGAGAACAGCCCACAAGCATTTTCTGCCTCCTCTAGACCTGGAAGTAGTGGTAGAAGAGGTCATCACTTCACGCCAGCAAGGAGTGAATGCTCGTGGGGTTTCTTTAATGGGTATGCAGGTTACCCCAACTACATGGCTAACACGGAATCATCCCGAGCTAAGGTCAGGTCACAGAGTGCCCCAAGGCAAAGGCTTGAGTTTGAGAAATATGGTTTGACCAAAAAGTCGGTTCAGGAGTTTTGGGATGCAGGAACTTGTTCAGATACTAGTTTGGCTCAAGATTCCGACTGCCGGAATAAATCAATTTTTAGCTCTAGCCGCTTGAACAGACTTGGGAGTACCAGTCCACGGTGATGTTCCATGTTCTATGTATTTATTTGTGTGTATGGCAGGCGATGTTTTGAGTTTTAATTACTTGACCCTGAATCCTTGATGTACAAAGCTGTTCTTAGGAAATCAAAGTTTGGCACCATGGGTGTCAAAAGATGAACATAGTTTCAAAGTGTGAGTGGCCCCTTCATGGATTCAAACTCAGTAAAAATGTAATTTCGATTGTGCTTTGTTTACGTATCAAACTTTGGTTCTAGTATTCTTTGTACATTTTTTATGAGTCGCTAGAGTTAGCAATTGCAATCACATCCCACCGAGTCATTTTCAACAACATTCTTTTTCCAATTCTCATTCACGGGATAAGATCTTTTCACTTAATTGGCGGTGGCTTTTGTGGATTTGGACAAAACCACGAGAAGGCACTTTTGATACACACATTTACCACCAAAATCAAATCAACTGCTAACTGCATGCATTGGATCCCAACCACGGTCATTATTGAAATTGGTTGTGAAATTTTGGATTATGTAGCAAAGCCTCTCTTTTTGGGTCATCATGTACCCAATTTTGGCTGCTAGCACTTTTACATGGCAAGCAAAAGCATTAAAACTTTTTGATGCAGTAATCAAATCTTTATAGGGCAACTTTAAATGACCTAAAGTTGGATGGCTGTAATCATTTCAGTTAGCAATCATGTTACCATATTTGAATTATTAACCATTTTACCTTAAAAGCAACAATTTAACTAGCTAGCTAAGTGTCGTCTAACATAATAATTTCCATAATTTGTACAATCAGATCATCAATTATTAGATTTTCTTCAACCCAAAACTCGAACCTCCCTCTGCCGTGCAGCTGAACACATGAGATTGTTTATTTCTTCTTCCATTTCGCTAATTTTCTGGAACCTACTCATATTAAAGTTGCATACCCAAACTCATAGGATTCTGCAGCATCACAAACCAAAACCGTAAACATTGGTCAGAAAAAGACAGTGAGGCTGTAATGAGGGTTTATAGTGAGGGGATTCTTAACAACCATTCCATCAACAAATTCCTCGACGTTGGACGGTTGGATTGAACCCCTCAACATAACCTCATCATTGTATAAGCTCCCCGGAAGAGGGAATAAAAATAAAAATAAAAAGCCAAAGAAACTTACAAGTTGCAATCAGTGTTAGGATCGATGTTGAAGCCCAAAGAAACTTGACAAAAGTCGGGTAGGGTAGCAATCGCATAAACATTTGGGTTGTATGTGGAAATGAGGCCCAATAAGCATCTACATGCAAATCTCCGATTCTCAATTGTGTCAGCAATAACCTTGAGATTGGCCATGGCATTGCAACATGGAGACCCCGGGAAAGGGTCTGGTGAGCCATACGTGATGAAGGTGTAGCAAGTGGAGACCAGTGCCGTCACGGCGGAGCATTCTATGGTGCTAGACACCAATGTCGACGTCGATAACAACGCCATTATTGTTACTCCGATCATCAACTTCCGGCTTCCCATTTCGCAAAATTACATCAACTTACACCTTACTAGTTGTAACTTGTTCTGGTTTACCCAACAGCAACACCTATTTTTTATAGTGATGGTATAGTTGGGTTGGTGTAAAATAAATAACGTGTGGTCTTCTTCATGAAGGTTGAATGACCCATACAACTGTTGACCCAAAAAAAAATTGAAGTCAGACAACTAAACTGAACCCGTATCCACTATCTAGTTAGAAGAAATAAGGCCTGCTGCTTGAATGGGCTAACCCAGACCTAGTTTATTTTGTTTGTATAAATTGGTACTGAGGAACAACATTGTCAACTTGGTTTCGTGGTGTAGTTGGTTATCACGTCAGTCTAACACACTGAAGGTCTCCGGTTCGAGCCCGGGCGAAGCCATTCATTTCAATTCTTTTTGGCACTTTGCATAAATTTCTTTTTCCCTATTTCTTATTGGGTTTACAAGCAAGATAACGATTTAGTACTGAACTCAACATTGACAAAACCAATCGAATGAAGAATGATTGCAATTACATATAGCAACATATCAAACATGCAAAAATTTGAGCATTCCAAAACCCAGTAACAATACAGCAATTGCCTATACAGTAACAGGTAGAGCAAACCAGTTTGTAAAACAACTAAACATTAACGTAGTAGAAAAAGAACATATCCCTTCTATTTTTTTTTAAATTTGAAGTGTCTGCTTTGAGTGTTAATTTTCTTCACAATGCCATCTAGATGTAGGGACACAGCTGAGGTAGTGACACCAACGACAATGGTCATTCCCATTCTCTCCGCGGAAGAGCATCACCAATGCAACTGTAAACCTGCATATGATCAAAATAACAAGCTCTTAAAATAACTGCAACCAGTTTGATTTGAATAGAAACAAACAACCACTCAGAACGATTAGGGTAAATAACTTGCCCAACAATCAGCAGAACAAGAGAAAGAAGCCATAGCATATATTGGTAAGCCTTGTATTTGGACTTGACATTGACACGAGCAGGAATATTTGGTTGCTCCAACCACCCAAACCGAGGACGGGGCATCAAGACAAAGCCGATGAGGAAACCAGTAAGAAACCCACCAATGTGGGCAAAATTATCAACATGTGGCAAAATTCCAATGCCAAGGTTAATGGCAATAATGACCAAAAGGGTGAGGAGGGCTGCAACCTATGGAGGCAATCAAATCAAGAGTGAATTAGTAAACATTATTTATTCAATACTGGGGGCAGTATCTTCTTGCTGCTAAGATTGAAATGTATAGCCTCATAACAGATAGCAAACAGCAGCAAATATTTAATCTGGTTCTACCATAATGGTTAACAGCATCAGCATTTTTCTTTTCTTGAAAGCATTGCTTACCTTATTGGTATAAATAGTCCAATTGGTAATTAGTTCTGAAAGCATTGCTCCAAGAAGCCCAAAAAGAGCACCAGAGGCACCAACAGAGATGTTCTTTCGAATGAAAAGGGACGAAAGTATGCTCCCTCCAAATCCAGACAACATGTATATAATTCCAACTCGCACTGCCAATTGTAACAACTCTTGAGTCTACTTGGATATAATGAGATTCTCTCTCCCAAACACACATTTAAAACTAAGATTATGTGTGATGCTTAGTAACCAAAATCAAATAATAATTAATAAGATCAGATTGTACACACAAAAGGTACAAGAATATATATTCATAGTCAAAGTAATACACTGAGCTCCAGCATCATTTAGAAACAGGAAGAGAAACATACCAAAACCAAATTGCTGTTCTATACGAATGCCAATGAACACCAGGCTCAGCATGTTAGCAACCAGGTGGATTGCGCCAGCATGCAACCAAATACAAGTGAAAAGCCTCCATCCCTGATGCTTATGCACAACTTTGGCCCAATCTAAAGCACCCATCTTCTCTAATCTTCAAAATCATGACAAGGTTATGCATTGTTCAAATTGCAATAGGTTTCGAAAGAGGGGGAGGATAAAAAAACACAAACAGTAAGAGAAAGGGCAATCTGTCATAATAAGGTGGGTCAATGAAAAAGACCCACTTTCAGCGTAGTTTAAGTATTTGTTGCAAAAACATTTAAACATGTTACAAGAATAAGAAAGCCCGAGACTTTGGATGTTTGAAAGCTTTTCCGTTAGCTTGCACAAGCACTATGTTTAGTATCCAGTGGCTATTCTTTTGAGACAAAAAAGCTTTCAGCTCATACAGTTTGCTAGAACTTGTTACGACCCTTCAAGGATTGTACTTGTTTTCTTAGGGGATTCTCAGCATTGATACTATCTCAAGATGCAATCTGCCTAAGAGAACCCACCAAACAAAAGCAACCTAAGAGCTTCCTCTTCTTATATGCAGAGTAACCGGAATTCGTAGTGTCTCAGAAACTCAATCTCAATCATAATTATCAGGATATGCAATCAAACACAAGCTCTAGCTATAAAGGAACTAAATTTGCACTAATCTAATACCATTAATATATCCTTGTTATCAAAATTAGACATTCAATGGATCCTAGTTTCACTATCAAGCTAATGCAGTAACTACAATTCAAATCATTTTCTAAGTGAAACAAAGAAGTAAGAATTCGAAGGCTGAAAGTAGCAATAAAGTAATCAAATCACAAGTGCCCAGAAAACTTAACCACCAACATATATCAAGTGCTTCAAAACGAGCAACACCAAGAATTTAAGCACCAAAACGGAAACACCAACAAAACAAAAAACCGAAAATTGGGAAACGGGTATGAGAGAAAACCAAAGATTTTTCAATTACGTGGAAGAAGAAGGGCCGAAGAGAGGGTTCTCCTTCAAAGGTTGAAACGAGAACCTCCCAAGAAACCTTGCCTCGCACTTGCCCTCAATCCGAGAATTGTGCTTTGGACAATTGTTCACAAACATGACCACAAGGAACACACCAACGTTAGCCACAACGACCATGGGGACCAACCAAGAAATCCATTGGGCCTCTGAGTCCTCTATCACATAAGAAGACGACGAGTAGCTCTGACTTGCTCTGTCTTTCACTCCTCTGTTTTCCACATCTTCAACTTCACCAGGCATTTTGTTCCTTCTTTGTTTTGTATGTTTATGGTGCTCTCTCTCTATAGGAATTGGGTTTGTGGCAGAGCAGATCCTGTGCAATTGTTCAGATGGAGTTGGTGGAAAGGTTTAATGGAATGGAGAGTGGCACAAACTAACTGCCACAGTCCCCATCATGGTGTTACATAAGTTAAGTCTTAGTTTTGAACCAATGGTTCTCTTCCACGTCAACAGGCGCGTGCCATGTCACGTGAGTTTCTATGTGGCCAATTGGCAAGGGTGGTGTCGTGGCTTGGAATGATTGGGTAATGTGGTTTTTAAGCGTGTGAGCTATGAACCACTGGACTGTTGCTAAATATGCGCAGATTCTCTGTTTTCCGTTGTTTTCCACCAAGTCACTAACTAGAAGTTACCGTTTCGCTTTTTTTTTTGGTAAAGAAACCGACACTCTGCCTTTTAAATGTGATCGGTTGCTTGCTTCAACGCGTTTTTAACTTTATAAACATGGAATATGAAAGGAAAGGAAGGGAACCAACCAAACAATAAAGCTGGATTTCTGTTCCTGGGGTCCAAGCAAAAGCTTTAGGAAGTTCAAACTTGAAAGAATAATATTTTGCAAAAAGACTCAATTATTTTCTTGACCTTTTTGCTCAACCCCAAATGAGACCATGATCTAGGCTCATTTCGAAAGTGAGCAGGATTCATACCACAAAAGAAGAAGAGATATAAGAAGAAGGAGAAGTTTTTCTCATAAAAGAGAACCGGATAATGCAATTCTGTTGCTTGCAAAATGGTCTCATCAAACCATTACCTAATTCTATTCCCTACCTCTGTACGCATGAAACATAGAGAGAGGAAAGGACAAAGACGTGGTGAAGCTTGTACAAGGACAAGGAGGCATCGAAAGAAAGAACAGGATGGATTGGCTTCCTCATAATAAGATACGTACGTGGTGGAAGGTGAGACAGCTAAATCAATCATAATCTTTGTCAGAATGCATTAGTAAAAGTCTGTTGGTTGGTCTAAGTGTCAGACAATCGAGTTGAGGTTTTCGTGTGTTGCTTATACCCTACTACTTACCATCATGACAGTTTGTACACTTTCTATGGCTCACTTCTGTTTCCTTTCTTTCTTCATCATTCTTTCTTGTAAAGACCCTTTGTTTCTGTCTGCCCATTTCTTCTAAAAGGGTTCAGAAACAAGAAACCTAAAGCTGAGGAAGCCAGAAGATTAATCATTCACAAATTGGTTTTCCTTTTTACCCATTCTAATCATTGTTAAAGTAGATTTACTTTTATTCTTTTCAATCAGTTTATGATCAACAGTAATATCAGAATTTCATGAAAGAAGAAAAGAATTTGTCACCCCACCCCCACCAGCCTTGGGACCCTTGGGTGCAGAACCCTTTGGCAAGTTGACTCTTTTCTTTTGTGACTTGGCCATTACCTCTGCCTTGTTTTCATCCTTAGTTTTCTTAATCCTCTCCTTAATTTCACTAGTTTTCTCAATCCTCTCCTTAATTTCACTGCACAATGCAAAGAACATACCGAAAGAGCTGCCTCTCTTGTTGCAGCATCTCGAACCTCAGGTTTCTCACTTCTTAACAGTTCCTGCAGCAATGTCCTTGTATTATTAATGCTGATACTGATGTTCATTTTCTACATCTTAAAATGATGCATCAGCACCAGAATGACGATCAAATACCGAAATATCCAACAAATATTAATCAGAAATTGGAACAACCGACCGACATATTAAAAATTAATATGTTCTTGGAAAATCAATACACTCGACTCGACAGAGCCAACTAACCAACCAAAGTAATCAATAAAACAACACATGCAACGTAGATTGGCATCTACCCACCATCATGAATTCATTCACATAACGAACACATCATTATGATCAGCTACGTGCGCATTCATCACATAACCATGAAATGAAAACCCACGTGCAAATTTCACTCTGTTTTAAATAATAACAGGACAGAGTTCATACATAAATAAATTAATTTTTATTTAAATAAACAGGGCAGAGTCTGAGAGTACCGTCTACCATGGCATGGCGGCAGTTTGTCACTCTGTTTCTGAGAAATACCACAAATGGTAAGTACATAAAATTATGGTTTCGTATTTCGCAGAGGGTTTTGACTTTTGACCCAAAAACAAAACAGAATATGTAGCGGAGGGTGGGCCATACTTGGACCGAAGAGGCCCACGTAAGCTGAGAACTTTATGGGCCCACGAACTCTTATTTTTTGTCAAAGCGGCAACATCTGACAGGTGGTACCAACTGTGAAACAGTGGGCTGGGCTTAAGGTTGCAAATAACAAAATGTGAACGAAAATAGTTTTTAGTTAGAACTAGTTAATAATAATAATATAGATAATAATTATTCTTTAGTTTTTCAGATTAAATATATATATATTTATTTAAAAGGAGTTTTAGATTCATTATTAAAATGGATAAGAATATAAGGGTATATTCGATATTTCCTATACAGATCCTCGCAAAGGTCTTGCTAGATTATGGATAGAAATGGATTCAATTTATCTAATCTTAATGAAGAAGCAAACTGATTGAGTGACCAAATATGGCAATTTGTATACGAGATTTTCTGTTTATTTTCCTTCCAAATAGGGAAAGTATATTAAATTACCAAGCATGGTAATTATGTAACCCGGTCTTTCAAGTTTTTAACATGACAATTTAAATCCAATTATGCTCCAACGCTGTATTTGTAAACTTTTTTTTTTTTTTTTTTAAAGAAAACTAATCTTTTGATGTATAACCAAAGAAAACAAAAATGTGATACCATATTCAAACATAATTAAAATATGTTGTTCAAACCCCCTTGCAAAACCTTCGCTATGCATTTGCTTTGAGAGCAACATCATAACATACTTTTTTTTGGGACATTTTCTATTGATATGGACGATAATATACTAAATGTATACACACTACACGAATATTAGGACTCTCCAAACTATTACACTGCTGAGTTCTTCACCGTAATACACTTTATATTTGACGTTGCAATCAATAATAATATGCCTTAAAATAGGAGACAAATCTTGTTCTTACATTAAATCATAATAACTATTATTTGAATACGAAATTATATAATGAGAGGAACATGATTCCGTTCATTAAAACCATGAATCAAATAGATAGATTCAGGTCTTATTTCCAAAGCTTAAATGTGTTGGATATAAATCTTATTAACTTGATATATATTTCAGCGAAGGCCATAGATTCACATTCAGCTGCAAATTAACTGAAACACAGGAGAAAAAGTTTCTATATTTCTTTACCAGTATAATTATGCAACAAAATTATTTAATTCAGAGCTTTAACCACAATAGTGAGCTCAATTATAAATAATTTATGACTCGCCCACGATAAATAATTTAATTTATAACACCTATGAAATCAAATGTGCAAAAAGTAGAGACTATGCACTAGAAGGCACTTGCCATTATAACCTTACTATATGACAATTTAAACCTAGCTAATATATTTCTGAACCAATTACCCCTAAGTCTCGATGACACATGAAACTTTAATATCTATTTTGTATACTTCTTGTTTTTTGAGTATGTGATGAATTTGAAAGTGTAAATAATTTACAAAAATTCTAAATGGCTCAATAAATTGTAATAATATTTCACCAAGCAGTGTCATGCCACACACATGGTTATGTGCTCATTGTGGTAGATATAGACCTACTACAACTTTATACAATTTCCCAAAGACAATGCACGTGCCTCGCATGTGCAATGCAATAAGACTTGAAGTAGAAAATGAGAAAATGAAGTACATAAAATGAGCATGCGCAATTTATTGTAAGACGAAAAATGGAAACCGATTAAAAGGCAAAACAATAGTTATTTTATACCATCTTTAAGAAACGGTCTCTTAATAACATTACTAGTATTACTTTGTGTACATTCAATCTATATCTAGGAAAATAAGTAGGTCAGTTATTGCGGATACGAAAGAAATTTATGTGTTTTACTACAAATTTTCTAATTCAGAAATTTGGTGTTTATTGATGAATTAATTGAAAAAAAAAGCTAATAGAAATGTTAGACAAGTTCAAAATTAATTAATTAGTAGAAAAGTATTTTGTGTGTGTCTTTTTTTTATTTAAATATTGTTCTTAAAAATACCCAAATACAAAAATAGAGGAAACTGGACATGAGTGGATATTGTAATTTTTGAAAGATGAAGGGTATATTGTGAAATAACAAGAATACTAGGGGAAGCCACATCCAGTAATAAAAGGCAGTGATGTCATACATACAGGCTATAGCAACCAAAGTACCAAACCCTGCAGTATAGGTGGGCCGCGGGCGTAGTAGATTTAAGGAATCCGAAACACTTTCCTTCTAAGTGACCATATTACCCTTCGAAAAGGCACCACCTCATTGGTCTGAAATACAGTCAATGCACCGACAGCGATGATGTGTTCACAGGGAATCAAAACTCCAGTGAGACAAGTACACAAAATGAGAACACCCGCACGCGCGTGAAAGTAGATTTGGGCGGATTTCACGAACCTAGTGGGTCCCGCCCCACGGCGCTTTCCTTTATTTCTCTCTCCTTCTCTCTATATATAATATGCGTTTATTATGGCTTTCTCTGATTTTCTTCTCGTAATATGAAAGAAAGAGAGTGGATGAGAAGTAGAATTGGTTTGCATGAAGAAGGAGGAAGAAGGCATTTTACCATTTGGGTCTGAAAATTGATTCAATCAAGGCATAAGTTAGAGAGAGGGTTGCGCCAAGAAAAAGACGGAGAAAAATTATTAACAAAAAAAGCTTCATTGACTCTTTGAATTTCCTCTCTGAGAGAGTAATTGTGAGTCAGCTGCACAACCTTCCTCAACAAAGTTTTTTTATTTATATTTAATAGATTAACAGTACAAAGTTTTACTTGTCAACAAAGATATATCTTTTGTCTGTCTTTTTTATCTTCCACAGATCCCATAAGAGAGAGAGAGAGAGAGAGAGAGAGAGAGAGAGAGAGAGAGGTTCTGAAAATCCTATTAACTTTGGTTGGCTTGGCTGTGTGACATAGACAGAGGCTGCTTCCTTGGCCTCACTGTCAAAATTAAAAGGTAACCTTTTCCCCGTACTTGGGTTGGTTTGCATGCCATTGCCATCTAACTATCTATCTGTAACATCATAGAGAGAGAGAGAGAGAGAGAGAGAGAGAGAAAGGGAGAGAGGTCCATTGAGTCCTTTTGTTTGGATTTGGCATTATGTATTCTAAAAGTCATAAGTGGAATAGTGTGAATATGAGATAAGCTTTTTCCCTTGACCTTTTTCTGTTTGTCTGTTTTCCCTCTGCCATATTTTTCTGAGACCCCTTTTTGCGTTTACTTTCTATCTTTTCTTTTCCTTTTAAAACTTGGTTCTTTTTCAATCCTGCCAAACAATTAGTCAAGCACATCAGAAAGGGATGGAGATTTTAGGGTTTTCGTAACCACTCACTGTATGTAAGGATGTGGTTATGTGGTTTTATAATATTCAGAGATTTGTTCTCGTAGTTTTATCAGAGAAAGAGATAGGAGGGAGGGGGTTGTGTGAACTCTGGATCATAAAAAAAGGACTTTTCTTGTCTTCTTGTTCTTTTTCTTCATTTATCTGAAACGTATTTTCTAGAGAGATAAAAGAGTTTTCTAGATAGAGAGGGCCTTGGGTCATGCATGGACGTTGACAAGGAAACAGCTTTTTCTTCTGTTTCTACTTAGAATGCATTCCCACTTTCCCAGTCTTTAGCTCAATCTGGCTTTCGCTTGTTAAGGTCAAACATTTAGAATAAAATAAAAAACAAGTCATAAACATACCCTTGTGAAAGTGATAGTGACTCTATCTTTCTATAAAAACCTGCAGAGACACAGAGTCAAATAGTCAAAAAAATCAGAGAGAAAGGAAGGAAGAGAAAAAAAGAGCCTAGACTCTAGAGGGGTTTCAAATTTCAATCTTGCCATTGTTTTTCCTCGTTTCTTTTGATGAGTTTTGGAGGTTTGATCAGCGGTGGTAGTGGTAATAGTGGAGGTGGGGGTGCAAGAGTTGTGGCTGATATTGCTCCACATACCCCTTACATGTCCAGTGGTGCCATTGCTCAACCACACTTTCTCACTTCCCCTGTTCCCAATTCAATGCGGAGTTCCTCTGCCCTCTCTCTTTCAATAGTATGCCTGTCTCCCTTGATGAGCTTTTCCCCTGATTCATGGCTTAAAACTTAAATCATCACTCATTGTTGTTGGTTTTTTTTTCTTCTAAAATATCTATTGATGATCTTTTAATTTGAGTCCATGTTGTTGTTGTTATTGATCTTCCTCTTGATATGTGTTTGTGCAGAAGAACATGGATGGTCACAGTGAACTGGGCCTGATTGCTGAGAATTTTGATCCTGGGATTATTGGGAGGATGAGGGATGATGAGTATGAGAGCAGGTCAGGGAGTGATAATTTTGAAGGCGCATCAGGTGATGATCAAGACGCCGGGGACGAGCGACGCCCCAGGAAAAAGAAGTATCATAGGCATACCCCAAGCCAAATCCAAGAACTTGAAAAGTATGATCAATTTCTCAATTATATCTCAGCTATTTTACTGTTCTATTTGTGATTGGGGGACTTGGTAACATGGGGTTTGTTTTTCTCTTCTTGTTGTGGTGCAGTTTCTTCAAAGAATGTCCTCATCCTGATGAAAAGCAGAGGCTTGAAATGAGCCGGAGACTTAGCCTAGAAACAAAGCAAGTGAAGTTTTGGTTTCAAAACAGAAGGACCCAGATGAAGGTCAGTGTCACATTACTTCTCTCCTTTTGTTCATTCAGTGTTTGTGAGATTTGGTCTTTAATTCTGTGATTAATGGAAATGTAAATTCGTAATTTGAATCAGACACAACTGGAACGCCATGAGAATATAATTCTTAGGCAAGAGAATGACAAGCTCCGTGCTGAGAATGGTGTGATGAAGGATGCTATGGCAAACCCAGTTTGCAATAGTTGTGGTGGGCCTGCCATTCCTGGTCAAATATCATTTGAGGAACACCAACTTAGGATTGAGAATGCTCGACTGAAAGATGAACTAAACCGGATATGCACTTTGGCGAACAAGTTCTTGGGCAGGCCAATCTCGTCCTTGGCCAGTCCCATCTCTCTTCCAAATTCAACCTCCGGTTTGGAACTTGGGGTAGGAAGAAATGGGATTGGTAGTTTGAGTGCTGGAGGCAGTGGGTTGCCAATGGGACTTAATTTAGGAGATGGAGTTTCGAGCTCTTCGCCAATGATGCCTCTAATTAAGAGTTCTACAGGCATACTGGGCAATGAAATGCCATATGAAAGATCTATGTACATAGATCTTGCAATGGCAGCTATGGATGAATTGGTTAAGATGGCTCAGGCAGATAGCCCCTTGTGGGTCAAAACTTCAGATGGTGGAACAGAAATATTGAACCATGAGGAGTACCGGGCATTTTCTTGTATTGGTACGAAACCCAGCAACTTTGTAACTGAAGGCACAAGGGACACTTGTATGGTGATAATAAACAGCTTGGCTCTTGTAGAGACATTGATGGATGCGGTATGCCATCCTACTCTTTGAATAATTGTATCAGGATTCTATTACTCTATCTTAGTTTTTGCTTGTGTTTCATTCTATCTATTTTAATGTATCACGTTGTTAGCATTTGATCTGAGTGTTTATAGATTAAGATGATATATTTAGTCGCTTGATTGATAGAATAATGCTTGAAGCTATGTATTTGGAACTTAATCATTTGTTTTTCCTTGAGCAGAATCGATGGGCAGAAATGTTTTCTTGCTTGGTTGCTAGAGCCTCCGTCATTGATATGATATCCAGTGGCATGGGTGGGACTAGAAATGGTGCTCTTCAAGTGGTGTGTCTCTTTTCTTCTGTCTTTTCTGTCTTATCCACCTTTCCTCTTCCTCTCCTGCTGCAAATTTGGAACTCATGAGGATCTTATTTTGTAGATGCATGCTGAGCATCAAGTGCTCTCCCCGTTGGTCCCTGTCCGCCCGCTGAAGTTCCTCCGTTTCTGCAAGCAACATCAAGAGGGTGTTTGGGCTGTGGTCGATGTTTCCATTGACATCAATCAAGAAGGTTCCAATACAAACGCATTTTTGAACTGCCGGAGGTTTCCTTCTGGATGTATTGTTCAAGATATGCCTAATAATTGCTCCAAGGTAATAGCTGATTCTTTACTACTTGTGTGTTTATCTTCCATGCAATGTTATGCTTCTTTATGATTGTTGAGTTAGCCTTGTTGTAGTTTTCATTCTACCTTATTAATGAGGTTGTTGAGCTGCATAATTTGAGTGTGTTGAGAACACAACAAGGTATGGGCAGTTATATTCCCAGACCTAGCCTTAGCCTGACTTGTGCTTCCAAAGAATTTACTTTCTTATTATCACCCAACAAAATTGCTTTATGGTTGATGGGATTGCTCCTATTGTAATGTAGTAGGACTTCACCTAGAAATATGTACACTTTATTATTATTTTACTGAAGAAGATGCTTCCTCATTTTGCTTATTATATAATCTTCAAATTTCGAAGCCAGGGTTTCTCATTTCTCATTGTTTGTATTTAATTAGTTTACTGCTGCTCTTAAGAGATGAGAAAATCAAGGATAGTCACAGTTTAATATTAGTGGAAACCATCGTATCTGTTTCTGCATCTAAAATATAAGATTATTCATAATCTTTATGTGCAGGTGAAAGTAAAACCCTTGGAAATTTCAATCTCTATTGCATAAACTATGTATTTGATGCTTCTATTCCTATCTCTCCTTCTGTATTAATGTTTTCTTTATTGTCCACGAGACTGAATGACCTGGATCCAGTCTTATATTGTTGTATACTGAATTCCATATAGTGTAATTTTCTGCACAATATTTTATTATATTGTTAGTTTCTCCACAAGCCTGAATTTTGACTTTTCACTCTTTATCTTTTCCACAAACTTGTTTGGTGCACTCTTAGTTTATGATTGTCTTCAATCCATGTCAACTCATGTCTAGGTTATATTCTCTCTCTCTCTCTCTCTCTCTCTCTCTCTCTCTCTCCCATACACATGGCATTCTTTTTTGGCTTTTGATAAAATGTTTGTATGCATTGCTTGTTTTTTCTGAGTGACAACTGAAGGGTCATTTTGGTAAATTCATAATGTAGGTCAGCAGGCTGCATGGCCTGAACGACCAATAAGGGAACAACTAAAACTTGGTTCTGGGCGTACCTTTTGCCTTTTCTTAGGAAATGCCTTCTTCTATATATGAAGTAAATTTCTGGACAAAAAAAGAGATACAAATTAAATTTTAGGTGTGAAAGGAACCATCAAGATATAGTCTACAGGGAGCTTTTAAGGTTTTTTGTTGTTGTTATTGCATTTTTTTATTTGAAAGAGGTAACTAGTGGAACTCAATAGCAGTTCATGAGTTTGGAATGGATGCTATGTGGGTGCCGCTAATTAATGGATAGTACTTTGCAGGTGACTTGGATAGAACACTCTGAATACGATGAGAATACCGTGCACCACCTCTTCTGGCAATTACTACGTTCGGGTATGGGCTTTGGTGCACAGAGGTGGCTTGCCACTCTGCAAAGGCAATGTGAGTGCCTGGCATTTCTCATCTCCTCTACGAACTCAATTGAAGATCATACAGGTCAGTCTACTTGCCTTCTTTTACATTTTCTGACAAATATGTGAAGTTTTATGCTCTGACAAATACCTATATTCGACAGGGTTAGGTACCAATGGTAAAAAAAGCATGTTAAAGCTGGCACAGCGTATGATCGATAACTTCTGTGCTGGGGTTTCTGCCTCATCTGTGCGCAAGTGGGACAAACTGTGTGTTAATAATGTTAGTGAAGATTTGAGGGTTATGGCCCGAAAGAGTGTGGATGACCCTGGTGAGCCTGCTGGGATCGTGTTGAGTGGCTCAACATCTGTTTGGCTACCAGTATCAAGGCATAGGCTGTTTGATTTTTTGCGAGATGAACAGTTAAGGGATCAATGGGATGTTTTGTCCAAAACTCATAAAATGCAACTCATGCTTCGCATTGCCAAGTCCCAAGGAGGTGGCAACTGTGTTTCTCTCCTTCGTGCCAATGTGAGTGGTTGCTAAGTTTCTACTCTTTCTCCTCCCCCTATGCACCAGTTGTTTCATTGTGTTTATGTTACTTTGCGGATTTCAGGTGATAGATGCCAATGAGAATACCATGCTGATGTTGCAAGAGTCGTGGAGCGATGCTTCAGGCTCACTTGTAGTGTATGCACCGGTTGACCCAGCATCAATGAGTGCCGTGATGCGTGGTGGAGATTCTGCCTATGTAGCTCTCCTACCATCAGGATTTGCAATCCTCCCTGGTGGTCCACCTGGCTATGGTATGGTCAAAACTGAAGGCAATGGCTGTGATGATGGTGGATGTTTTCTGACTGTCGGATTCCAAATTTTGGGGAGTAACTATCCTGCAGCCAAGCTCGATGTGCAGTCGATTAATACAGTTAACACCCTCGTCTCGCACACAATTGAGAAGATAAAATCGGCTCTTCAAGTACCATAATGTTAGTGCTTGACAACCATGCTTTTATTTTGTGAACTTCTTTTTGCTTTTGATGGTTTGGGAAAAGAAAAAGGGATATATGGGGAAACATAGAAGATTAGAATGGGGGGAATAGTAAGGAGCTCGAGATGAAACGTTTCGCACACGGGTTTCGAGTCAAGAACGAACCGCATGTGGAGAATTATGATGTGGTAAACTGCTTAATCTGGTCTGGTTTTGAATTTAAAACAAGAGTTGAAGAGTGGTTCGGGTATTGACTCAGTGGACCTGCGGGGTAGGCTCAGCTCTGCCTTTTGTGTTTTGTTAAATTATCGATACCATACAGAGTTGTGACATTGAAAACAACCTTTTTGGCTAATGGTTTTATTTTGAACTTGGATGTTTAAATGGCTGGGTCTGTCTCTTTAATTTCCCTCAACTCTTTCTTTATGCTTTTTTTAATTTTGGTGCCTCTACCTATCCTTTATTTTTTTGTTGGGGAAGATGTTACAATTGAAGAATTTTTTGCTAAATTACTTCTCTCTTTTCTATCAAAAATTTCCAAGATTTACTTCAACTTGGTGCATTTTTCTCACGCGCAATTGAACCAATCTAGAAATTATTTCTTGTTTGGGCTTTCCCTTATCTCATCACCAAGGCCCAAAGATAAGCTGTGGCCCAAACTGTACCATACCATTGCCATATGCAGGCCAGGCCTTTAGCAGATCGTTTCGTTCTTGACGAATTTGAAGCCCACAAAATCCATTTTAGGATCTAATTTTGAAAAGTAGCCCAGTGGAAATGTAGTTTTACACTTGCGCCTTATAAATTCTGGTAATTCCATTTTTCCCTGAACATCTTGATCTTTCTTCAATTTACACCCGCGTGGGTCTCACTTAATATTTTTCTCTGCGGTCGTCTCCTCCTCCTCCTCCGCAGCAACAAGCACACACTTGTTAACTTCTGTTGCAAACTGACCACCTTCAACGCCAAAACCCTAAGCCCCCAGAAGAGCTAAAATGCACATATTCTTAGCTTATTCGTCCAATTTCTTCAAACCCAAATCCAAAACTCTGAAACCCATCACATTCATCCTCTGCAATCTCACTTCCACAAGACCCATGTCCCAGTCCACCTCCATACCCAAGAAGCAAGAAAGAGTCCGAGACCATGGCTACGACAATTACATGGAGGTTGAGAAGAAGACCCGCAAGGTCCTCAAATTCCAGGACCTCATTCTCTCCCAGCCTAACCAAGTCATCCAAATCTCCCGCCTCGACCTCCTCGCTCGCCGCCTCGGTTTCAAACAGAACGAAGCTGGTGCTTTCGTCCTCAAATTCCCTCATGTCTTTGAGATTTACGAGCACCCAGTTCAGAGAATCCTTTATTGTCGCTTAACCCGAAAAGCCCACCTCCAGATTGAGCAGGAAAAGAAGGCTCTCATCGACCAAATCCCTGACGCCGTGACCTGTCTCAGAAAGCTTTTGATGATGTCTAACACCGGCCGGCTCCGCCTCGAGCATGTTCGGATTGCAAGGGCTGAATTTGGGCTGCCTGATGATTTCGAATACTCGGTAATTATCAAGTACCCTCAGTATTTTAGACTGTTTGATGCGCAGGAAACTAGGAATAAGTACATTGAGGTTGTTGAGAAAGACCCGAGTTTATCTGTGTGTGCTATAGAGAAGCTTAGGGAGATAGAGTATAGGGAAAAAGGAATTGATGCTGAGGATATAAGGTTCTCATTCATTGTGAATTTTCCACCCGGGTTTAAGATAGGAAAGTATTATAGGATTGCAGTGTGGAAATGGCAGAGAGTTCCTTATTGGTCACCGTATGAGGATGTTTCCGGTTATGACTTGAGGTCACTTGAGGCTCAGAAGAGAATGGAGAAGAGAGCAGTTGCTGTGATTCATGAGTTGTTGTCGTTGACGGTGGAGAAGAAGATTACATTGGAGAGGATTGCCCATTTTAGGATGGCTATGAATTTGCCAAATAAGTTGAAAGAATTTCTTCTTCAGCATCAGGGTATTTTCTATATTTCAACTAGAGGAAATCATGGGAAGCTTCATACAGTGTTTCTTAGGGAGGCTTATAAGAAGGGTGAGTTGATAGAGCCGAACGATTTGTATTTGGCGAGAAGAAAATTGGCTGAGTTGGTTTTAATAAGCCCGAGGAAGGCAAAAGTGGATAGGGAATTGGTTAGTTACCACAGAGATTGGGAAGATGATGAGAGAGGTCATATTAGAAGAGACCATGTTGAGAATTCTTTTGAAGATTTTGGAGGCGGGAACACCGTTGGGCAGGAGGATGGGGGCGTGGATGGTGATATGAACTCAGATATGGGTGGTGATTATGACTCCGATTGATGAGGATGATCATTATAAAACTATGGATGCAAAGGATGCCCATGTGAGACGGAATTGGTATTTGCTACTTGAGTCATCACAGTCATGGAAATTGCAATGAGTAGGTGGAGAATCGACAATGACATCATCTAACCTTGAGCGTATTTGAAACACGGTGATTGAGGGTATCATTTATGGCAAGCAGGATTTCTTATTCATGGACAACACCTCAGATGGAGTTGGATTCTTGAAAATTGGTGGGCAAAGTTTTGATGCCAGATAGCCTTGTCGTCATCTTCGGAACTCGAAGAGATCCGAGAAAGTTTGAGGTGAGTTACAAATTTTGAAAGTGGCCATTTGGTCACTACCATGCTGTTCTACCTTATCAATCTGAAAGAAACAATTTGGAAGCATATAAAGAAAATGAAGTTAAGCACGAGTCTTTAAGAATTAGAAGAGATTTGCTTTAGGAGATTGCTCGTGCAACTTTCTGAATTGAACTTAAACCATTGCCACTAATACTTTGTCTAATGTTGTGTTTTGTAAAAGTTACACTGATTATAAACTGCGATAGAATGGATTCTTCTGCAAACTCTTGATCCAGAAGTTAAGAAATAATCAACGTGGACTCATGAAGTCTTGTATTTTTGTAATTGCATTCAAATGGTTCTGAAATCTCAGGTGAATGTTAGTTGAACAGAATCTGAGTTGAAATTATTCAATATTGTGCCATGCATTGCCGCAGGAGGGTTTAGGTTTGCGAATGGTTATCATTTCTCCAAATTTGTAGAATATCTGTTCTTTGACTTGAAACACATGTTTGTTCCTGACTAAGAAACACTGAGATGAATGAATGGGAAACACTGAACCACTATATTACCAATTCTTGTTAGGGAAGTGAAGAAATATACACTGCCAATGGAGAGGATTTGTGATATTCAGCAGAAGCAGTTGGGCTTGGGGGCATGCAGATCAATGGGTACCCAGGTACTTTGCAAAAATGAAATGGGGTTTTCCATTTGAGGTAAACTTTTAAAAAGTTTATAGGACTTGGACCAGGACTCATTTAGTATTGGGGCTGGGTTCTGTCATAAAACTTAAAAAAAGTCTAAAACCCGTTTTCTTCAAAAAAGGACCAACCCAATTGGGAATTAACAACGCCAGTCGGGTTCGGCTGCGGTGGTTTGGCAGCAATTTTCCCCCCTCCCCACACATTGGCACTCCGGTTTGACGCTTTATATTGACAAAAATTTGTAGAGAACCAATTTAACTGATATCCCCCCCTTCCCCACCCAACGATTGGCAGAAATAAAATAAAATAGGGAATTAGCAACAAAGAGAAAGAAAGGAGATTCTCAACCACCATTTGTTTAATTTAAGGTTGACGAAATGATAATGCATGCTAGTAGTAGTACGTAATTGTGATTCGTGAATCATATATTTATTTATTTCACAGACAACTGTTCTGTAATTGTGTTTACGTAAGGCAAGTTAACCTTATTATTTTTCTTATTTTTCAAAGCCGTGTTACGATAAGAGTCGATATCATCAATGACATCAAAATTTGTAATCATATATTTGTTCGATAGGCTTTTGTGGTTTCGTATTAAAAATAAATATGATTTTAGAATGATCCCACCAACCATTGTTGACAGCCCGACCAAAATAAACCCTCGTAGATTGAACATACATAATAAATCTTTAATTTTATGATATATATGCAAGATGAATTGGGGTCACAAAATCTTTATTGTGATAATGATAATAAGGCGCTCTTAGGTCAGTTCGGTAGAACGTGGGTCGAATTCTATGACGCTTTGACAGTTTGTGTAAACACTCATCTCCCTTCCTAACTTTAGAAGCAAAAAAATCAAAATTAACGGCGTTAGCTTACGAATCAGTAGCCCACGTACATAGGCCCACAGCCCCACCGAACCTTCACCTAATTCCTTGCGTACAACCCCAAGTTATTGACGAGAGAAATCTTACCTCTGACACTCACACCTTTCTCACGTGAAAGCTATCCCACCCTATTATTATTTCTCAATCAATGCCTCCTCAGTCGTCCGATTCGAGTGAACTTCATCATCGACAACCTAGGATCTCCCACGTGTCCGTTTTCTACAAAGGCATCAGAGTTGTCGTGATTTTTTTCTTCTTATAATATGTTTTTGGCTTTGGTGACTTGGCACGATGTACTTACGCTTCCTCTTTTTGGTCGGCCTCTGCACTGCACGCATGATTATAGTGATCTGCGGACCACCTGATCTCTTTTGCCGCTTGTTTCCCTTAGTACCGTTGGATCTCTGATCTGAACGCGCAAGAGAATCTGAATGGGATAATTTTTCAGTGGGGAATTATTTGTTTGGAAGGGTATGAATATAATTTTCCTTTTATTTTAGAAACCATATGAATTGGACAACTAGCAAAAGGAAATGTTTTTCTTACCAAGGAAAACGAAATTAAGCGAATACCAAATAAGAAAATATTTGAAAACAAATGTTTTTACTTTTTTTTGACAAAATCCCATATCTAAATCCTCCATTGTCCAAATCCCATTGCCATTGTTGTGGGCTCACTGACTCTGGTATGATATTATTTATATATTTATAGCTCTGATTTTGGTAACTGAGTAATGTTCCACGACGGTTGACCTAAATTATCCTCTTTTCCATATTTACACATATACTTAGAGAGAGACAGAGACAGAGGGTGAGAGGGGGAAATGGGCAATTCATTTGGGTGCTCTGCCTCCGGAGAACGACTAGTTTCGGCTGCGAGAGATGGAGATTTAATAGAGGCAAAGATGCTTTTAGATTGCAATCCTTGCCTTGCCAAATACTCCACCTTTGGTGGCCTCAACTCCCCTCTCCATTTCGCCGCCGCTAAAGGCCATAACGAGGTCCTTTTCCTTTTTCTCTTCTGGGTTGGTTTTTGTTTTAATTTATTGTAGCTTGTGATTGTTCGTTTTTGATCCGATATCCCATTTTTAGATTTGCTTTTTCTTATTTGGGTTTGATTTAGATTGTTTCTTTGCTGCTCGAGAATGGAGCTGATGTCAATTCCAGAAATTACTGTGGGCAGGTGCGACAATTGGTGCTTTTCTCGTTAAATTTTGCTGTGTGTATCAGATAACATTTAAATTTGCGACTTCGAATCTCCATTAGAGAGAATTTTGGGATATGGTTCGATTTGATTAGAAAGATTTGTGATTGGTATGCTTTATTGCATAAATTGAACCTTAGAATTGCAAATGGAAGCTCACGAGGGGCTTGAATTGTCGTTCCGAGTTTGATACTAAATGCTGATTAAGTTATTTGATTTCTGTGTTTAAAGACAGCATTGATGCAAGCATGCCGATATGGACATTGGGAAGTTGTACAAACCCTCCTGCTCTTCAGATGTAATGTGAGTTACTATGTTCTAATTTGCATATGCAATTTCTAGACCATATCCAGACGGGCCTTGTAAAGCTGCAAAGCCTTTTAACTTGATTCTAATATTTGAGTCATGAATCTTTTCTAGTGAAGCCGGATATAGCAGTTATGTTTGAAAATATTCTAGTCCTTTTTTCACTAAGAAAAGGAACTGATTCTGCATCCAATTTTGAATCATATATTCTTCCTGATACTAGGTTACTAGAGCAGACTATCTTACTGGCCGGACAGCTCTTCATTTTGCTGCTGTAAATGGGCATGTAAGATGTATAAGACTTGTTGTGGCTGACTTTGTTCCAAGTGCTTCTTACGAATCTCTGAATACTCAGATAGATAGCGACCGAAGTGATGGTGTAAATGTCATTAGCAAAAATGAGCAAAGGTATGTGTGTAGCTTCTTTCTTTTTTAAGGAGACTTATTGTAAATTTAAATTCTTCCATGATTGGAACACAAATGGAAAAGAGTAATGAAATGGGATTACTTTCCAAATTCTTGATGGAGGGAATTTTGCTTAGATATTTATAGTTTAGTTAGGTTTCAAAGAAACCAGTATCAGATATATTATGTTTACAGGGGTGCCTTTAGATACACATTTCTTTCTTGTTATTTATTCATTCTATTCCAGTGCAGTGCTCTGTCCAAGTTTGTAAATAAGGCAGCAGATTGTGGTATCACTGCTCTTCATATGGCTGCATTGAATGGATATTTTGACTGCGTACAACTCCTACTTGATCTTCATGCGAATGTATCAGCTGTGACATTTCATTACGGAACTTCTATGGATTTGATAGGTTCGCTTGTTGTTTAGTAACTAGTTCTTTAACTGAAGGAATGTTCCTTTCTGATCCTGCTTCAAACTGAAGTGAAATTTTATTTTTGTAGGAGCTGGAAGTTCTCCATTGCACTATGCTGCTTGTGGGGGTAACTTAAAATGCTGTCAGGCAAGAATTATATCAATTTTGATGGTGTCTAAACAAAATATTTGCTCTCTTTTGAATTTAAACTGATGGTGTCTGTATATTGCAGATCCTCCTTGCAAGAGGTGCCAGTAAGACGACTTTGAATTGCAATGGGTATAGTTCTTCTGGTTTTCACAGTTGGTATTCAAATACTATTGACATGAGCCATGACTAATCTGAAGAATATTCTTTCAGGTGGCTTCCTGCTGACGTTGCCAGAATGTGGGGGCGCCACTGGCTTGAACCACTGCTAGCACCCAATTCCGACTCAACAATACCATCATTCTCCCTTTCTAATTACCTGTCCTTGCCTCTGATGAGCATACTGAACATAGCAAGGTAAAGCTTCAACTAAGTACATCTGTGGACACTAATATGATTAAGTTTCTGCATGCCTTATGGCTTTAGGAAAGATAAAACCCCTCTCTACAGAAGTTTTTACTTGAGAAAGTTTGACAAGTATATCAGTGTCACCACATAAACTCAAGTCCTTGGAATTTACTGCAGGGATTGTGGATTTAAGTCCGTGACATCCTCAACAGATGACACAGATATCTGTGCTGTGTGCTTGGAAAGAGCATGTTCTGTAGCTGCAGAAGGTTTGTCCCATAGTGGTGTTTTCATGTCTCAGTCATGTGTTTGTATCTTCCTGATATTTTACCAAATTACCTTTTTTCCATGGTATAGTTGAATATTCGTATTATGAGCTAGTCTTATAACCATTGTAGTTCCTTACTGATAATCCTTTACTGAGATTCTCAGTAGTCTCAAGAGGGCTTCCGATGTTACCATGATAACGTATTCTGATATAGGATGTAAATCCGATTCTATGTTTGATTCATTGGGCCTGTTTATTTCTTTCTAATACTGTCCAAAGATTTTTGAGAGGAGTAAGTTAATCAAGGAAGTTATCACAGAGTAGTCTTAAAATTACAGAGGATCCAATCATTTCTATTAATATATGCATAAATATGAATAAGGCATTCCAGGCATATCGTTAAAACAACAAATGTAGGAGAAAGTCATATATTTATAATTGTGATGATTGATTGCTTACTTAATGGGTGAGCTTGATATTTCATAAATTTATCCTTAATGGTACAAGTCTTTCTTTCTTTTTGTTCTTCATTGATTATGTTTTCGGGAGGATTTGAAGGGAAGACTAGGGTATTTTCCAATTTCTGTTGGATTGATATTGAAACGTTATGAGTTGTTCCATTATCACAGTTCATATACCAAGTGTCTAGGCTACAGAAATTCAGTTATTTTCCTTACTAGATTATATTCATCCTCTAGTTACTTGTACTTTCAGGGTGTGGGCATGAGCTTTGTGTAAGATGCGCACTCTATCTTTGCTCAGCAAGCAACATACCTTCGGAAATGGCAGGCCCACCCGGGTCCATTCCATGCCCTTTTTGTAGACACGGAATCATCTCCTTTGTCAAATTGCCTGGCTCCCCAGCAAAGGAAAATAAATTACAGATGTCACTTGGCCTTTGTACCCCATGTATACTTCACCCTCGTGATCCAGACCGTCTATCTCCAGCTTGTGCACCAGAGATCCGAAAGAACCGTGTGGCTTCAGTTTCTTCGGATATGCTCTGCCCAGTCACCTGTAGTCCGTTTCCATCTGTCACCATTCCTTTGTGCACGTGCAATGATGGTCCATGCCCGCCATTTGAATCCCGGGAGGCTGGAACTCAAGATGAATTGCCCAGACGACCGCAAGCAACATCAGTAGATCAGGATAAAATGGAAGGGCCGAGACTTGAGAAAACAAGCTGTTCAAGCATGTTTTGGAGCAGGAGGAGCTGCAGTAGGGAGCATCAGTGCAATGCTGAAATAAATGCTTAACTTAGCTTGGTGATATGATGCTTAGTTACCTTGTCATGTTCCAGTCAAGGAATTTTTAATCGACAACAAACAGTGTCTGTGTTAGGCGCTGTATGTTTCATCATCCCTTGTGGGACAGAACACAAGTATGAAATTATGCATACCCGTGTTTGCTTCCGGTTTTTGTTCGGGCGGCGACATGGATGATTTGGGTGGTGGCATCATATCATATGGCATCATATCATATGGCATATACGACGGCTGTAAAATTTGTATGTTTGGCATTATACATTGGTTGTAATTGAATGTGAAGAAAGCAAAAGAAAAAATTCTTTTCACTACATGTTTTGCTTTTGATTTTCATCTCATGTGTTGGATTGTGTTTTTATTTTTTACTTATTTTCAAATTCCAGGGGCAAGAAAGCCACTTGGTTTCGGTTGATTGTCATTCGTTTCCCTGGCTGAGACTTTAAGCTCTTCTCTTCGTAGTCGTAATTTTCTGTAGTGCTTTCCTGTATGTTCAAGATCCCATGCCATACCTACAAATTACATCCACCTTGTCTGTCTTATTCTATCCCAGCAATTCCTTTCCTACAATTAAGGTTTAAGGTTTCCTGGGATGAACATGCACAGTGTTGTAGTTGAAAATGCTAGGAAACTTGTCCAGCTAGTCTATCTGCTTTTACTCTTAAAAAATTTGTTGCGCCAGTATGAGCGTGGTATCCAAATAAATAAAACCAGTTACATTGTTTTTATTTCTTTTGATAAAAATTTAAGACTGATTGACTTTTAATCTAATAATATTTCTCTTCTTAATTTTAAAAGAAAAAAGTTGGAATACTTCATCGCTTCCCCCATTTTATTCTTTCAAATCTTGACCCTATTTATTCCATTTCTCGGAAGGATCTAGGATGAAAAATATGATAATCTGTCTTGTGTGTCTGGCTTCGAAATGGCACGACAACAATGCAAATTGCATTAGTATGATCGTGGAGGTACATGTTTTTCAACACTCAAATGAAAAGGAAAAAGAAAAAAGCAAATGAGAATAAGAATAATAATAACAATAATAGCGGTGGATCAGCCCCCATCACATTAAAAGACAATTGCGTACGTAACTTTTGAATATAGCACAGAGTGACACGTAGCTATGATTGCTACATGAATCGTATCACCAAAACACCAATCAGCAGAGCAGAAATTAAAAAGTTGACTTATGGGACCAACACAACACAACACTGTCCCTAAACCTAAGTACAACAACATAAAACAGTGACCGTACGATCATAGAAATACAACAGCTTTCTCCTTCCCTCCCTCCCTCCAGGCTTCATGGAAGATCAGGAGATCAATCTCCATGGCATTCATTAATCTAATTTTATTACTGGTTTATTTGGTATTAGTTAACTAATTAACAATTGATCATCTTCTTCTAGCTGCAGTTTCTCTTTGTGCGTTGAAGTAGACAGCGGCCACGGGCAGGCCAAGACCATTCTCTTGTGAAAATGTCCTTGTGTTGAAATTGTCCCTGCAAGCTGGACCTCTCACTGTTTCTCTTCCCCTCATCTGTTTGAACAACAGGAACACGTATCTGTGGATACCCACAACCGGCCTTGGACTTTCATACTCCATATTTTCCCTTCCTGTTAATTATTTCCACATATAATTAAACCAAATTAGTTTATATATTAGGAAACAGATGTTAATACGCAACCCTATTTCTTGTCCTATATCACATTGTCTATTAAACTTACCAAAGGATGCATCAGTTGTACCAGGAATGTCTGTGACCATCCTGAAACATAAATGCATACTTTACTGCTAGTTGAATTGAAACAAAATCTAAACTATGAATTTACTAAAATTAATGCACAAACCAATGGAGATGTTCTCTCAAGTAAGGATCACTGGGGCTTGGAAAATCTGGGTCCGTCATTATCTTCACAAGTTGACAACCAAAGTCAAAAATTAATAGTCACTTAATAAAACGATAGCACGCACAAGAGCTTATTTGAGGGATCACTTCAATTGAAAATTTCTGTTTTTGTGTATATATATATATATATAAATTGGTGAAGCTGAAACTTACTAAGGTATAAGCAGCCCTCATGTCTTCACCACCGATCTCAACGCGAGGTTTAGCAGAAATGACAGAAGGCATGAGCTCATGTCCATTGGCAACTTGTCTGTTGGGATTGTAAACTACTTTCATTTTCACAATTGGGGTGAAGCTGTCCACAACCTCTCCTATCACTCTACCAAGAGTCAATGGGTCCACCATCCTTGACATACTACGTACAATTAAGTAGAAGATGGAGTCAAAGAAAGAGAGTAGAAGGATGAATGTTTTGTGCTACTAGCTAAGTGTTGGTTGGATCTTGGTGCAATATAATTTGAAAGTGAGATCAATATGTTGGGTTATATATAGGCACAACCAGAGGCCTAGGAAGCTTCAGCTTGGCTTACAATTTAATTAAGTAAGAGATTGCGGGTCGTCTATTTGGGGAAAGAACATGTGTAAGAAGAACCCACTACAGAGATGAGTTTACTTTAAATTGATGAGTTGTGATGCTAAGAGAAGAGATCCCCTTAAAAGAATAAAGTTGTTTATTTAATTGCAGAATCTAATGTCATTGCCTTATTGGGTAAATGAGAATGAAGAATATAAACCTTTTTCCTACTTAATAACAATATCTTGGACAAATGGGAATTCAGCTTTTAAAGTGCTAAGTAATTCTCTGCATGCACATGCTTTCTAACATTAGACGGGGGAAAAATATTATCTTAACAACAAGCTCGGAAAAAGTGTTTTAATTTAATGTAATGGAGACACACAACGTTATGTCCTAGATGACCAACACAAAAAATATGAAGAAATTTGGATAGCAGGAGCTAGGGTTTAGATTTTATTATTAGTTGGGGTTCAATAGCTTTCAAATTTTTGAATGATACAATTATAAAATAAAATGATGGAATTTGGGTTAGGGTTCGAGGGAGAAATATCGAAGATAACATGTTATTGTTGATTGCGGCATACAGCTGCAAATAGAAAAAGTACCTCTCTAGAAGGAGAAAGACTTCCATATGAAATGGGATAGCACTATTTTGCTATATTCGGCCAATAATGCTATGGCACGCATGATAACACTTCCTTGTTGTATACAAACATGATGAGTAGCTTGGGATCAAGGTTAATGCAACCAGCAACTAGGAAACATGTTCATTGGTACATACATGCATTTCTTTTCCCCCACAAAGAATATACTTTTATATACATAGATACATACATAAATTGAATTGAGTCACAAAGCCTGAATTTGCAACTAAAATAAGCAGGCTGCTATTCTGTGAATATATATATATATATATCAACATGGAAAGAAAAGACAAGAAACAGAAGCAGCTACATGATTTAAGAATCTGCGGCAAGCAAGCAACGGTATGGAAGGAAAGGCCAGGTCTCCTGCAACATGCATATTGCCACTTCATCCTCATCTCGAATAGTCGAATAGTCGAATAGTTTGAGTGAGTTGCTCGGCAGATATTAAGAGTCCCTTTCTAAGACTTATTATTAGACCTATATATAAAATTAATAATACAACAAATATTATTGGAGAAGAGAAGAGAGAGCACGATTCAATTACTATTTACTATAGATGTGGCTGCTGCCTGCTGGCCATGAGTTTTTGAATGCCAGGTTTTAATCACAAACTACTTTATTTGAATGCCAAACAAAATGCCCCAAATACAAAAACCAAAGGAATCTTGGAAGATGCAAACCACTTTACCCCATGGATTATGATGCATGAATGGGAATTAACCTCTCCAAGCTTGACACCTCACTCATTTGTCTGATCATGAATATCATGATAGAAAGCTTTTCATTTTCTTCATTTCATAACATCGACTCCTTCTCGTCATATTCACTCTCTCACTCACTTCTCCAATGATCAGCATAAATTATGGCCAATCTCTGTGTGTTCTTTTCTTCGACATTCGACACGTTTCATAACTTTTGGGCACCCTTCACTTTCTTCTAGTCAAATAGGCCCCCAAATGTCCTTTTCTTGGATGTTAATTGAATGGTTGAGCATCTCTGACGGAAGAGGCAAAAGGGTAGGCAAACTTCATTTACCTTGTCACATCAAAATTTTCTTGCTTTAAGGTAATATTGCATACTTCAAAGTGAATGAGAGCATTTTTGCTCGCCACTTTAACCCAAGATGTGCTCTCACCACTCTTCTTAATATTTGACACGTGTCTATTAATATAATCATGATTGCATAAATATAAAGTAAAGAATTAACTATGATTATGCTAAAGGACACGTGTCAAGTGTTGAAAATGATGGTGAAGGTATACATTAGATTAAAGCGGTGAGAAAAATATTTCCCAAAGAGAATAGGTATATTGAGTCCCACATATTTTTTTATATTATAAAATGCTACATTTTTTTTGTTTTTGTTTTTTTTTGTGATGGGTGAAATGAGGTAAATATAAAATATGAAAATAAATAATATAATATTGTATTGCCTAGTTCATTCGTCTAAAGTAGTTTTTCCAAGAGGCAACTAATAGGCAACATGCCGCATCAGGCTATATAATACACTTTTGCCTATTTTGTTTGTCTATACCCTTCGGAGATGCTTAGGGAATAGCTTATTTTATTCTACTACTTCTACTCTACTATAGAGATAGAGAATATTATACAATAATAGAACAGAATGGAATCACAGCCTTTTCTTGGTGGTCATCCTTTGTTCCTTGCCTTGCAATATTTTCATTTCCTGGGTAAATTTAGACCTAATAGTATAATATGCTTAAACTAGAGTATGCTTCCCTCTTCAATTAACCCATAATTATCTCAAGTAAATTGACAGCTAGAATTGTTTGTGGGGTTGGGAAGGGGTATTGACTTAGGCCATCCCCAATGATTTAGGCTCTAAATATGGTGGATAGAGCCCCATTTAGAGCTCCGATGGAATATTACGGGATCTAAAGGTATCTTTTTCACAATGAGAGGCTCTATAAGTATTTTTTTTTACAATGTAATTTATTTTACTCATTAATTTTTGGGTTGTTAACTTATTTTCTTTTAATGTATGTTTATGTTATAAAGTCCTAATGTTTCAAATTTGTACCTAAAAAAAGGAAGCATATTTAAATCTAGAAACATAGAACAATTGAAGTATGCCCATGAAAGAAAAAAAAAATGAAAGCAAAGAGGAAAAAAAGAAGAAGAAGAAGAATGAAACAACGTAAGAAGGACCGTTGCAACAGAAAAAGTAATTTTTAATGCTTTTCAATATGTAGGGCCTGCTGGTTTTTCATGCTTTTGCAGGTTCAGTTTTTTCAAAATGTGGGGCCCGCTGGGGCTCTAAGGCTCTATTATACGAGTTCACAGATTTAGGATTATCTCGGGCTAGTTTTATGATATAAAGCCCAAAAATTCTGCCATTGGGCATGCCTTTTTGCACTTGGGCTTTATATTTAGGAGCCCCAAGGAGATAGGGCCCAATTTAAGGCCCTCATTGGGGAATGGCCTTACAAATCAGTGGTCTCAAGGTTTGAACCCCTATGATGCCTTGGTAGTATGTGAGTGAAAAACTTCCTCCTCTCGTAGTTTAGACTATTGCTTGTATTTTAAAAAAAATTATTGAAATCAAGATGCAAATATGGACTTAACCCAACAAAGCCCAATTTCAACAGGGTAAGGCTCAAATTTATTGACCATTGGATTTAAATTCTGTGGCCAAATTGGTCCATTGACATTTGGATTTTGGAGAAGTTTACATGGGCTTGACATGGTTCTTTGACCCACCAATGTA
This sequence comes from Prunus avium, assembly GCF_965620075.1. Classification (NCBI taxonomy): domain Eukaryota; kingdom Viridiplantae; phylum Streptophyta; class Magnoliopsida; order Rosales; family Rosaceae; genus Prunus; species Prunus avium. Next base: position 42,454,744 of record NC_142285.1, read on the forward strand.
TATGAGTTGGCCCAGTTACTCGTCATAATATCTTGGGCTATTTGTAGTGATTCCAAACAATCAAAGGCACAAAGAGCCCAAGTGAAGGCCTGTGAGGTATGTTGTTTCGATGGAAGGTCTTGTTTGAGGCTCAAGAACAATGGTCCAACAAAGTGTGTGATCATCCAAAACACAGAGAGGGAGAGGGAGAGAGAGAAATCAAGGCCTATTGTCATCAATGTATAACCCACGCCACACAGAGCAGAATAGAGCAGATCAGAGCAGAGCAGAGCAGTGCATAGAAAAAGAGGGAATCTATATATGGCAATGGTTATCTTCTTCTCTCACAGTCGTCACCCACAGAGACATATACGTATGAGTTTTGATTATTTGAGTTTAGGCACTGGCACTCGGAAGCTTTGCACTTAAAATGAGGCCCCGATGCCAAATTGCAATGCTTGCAGTCAGTGATGAGTAAATTTTGATCCACTCACTTGCTTTTGTCACGCAAAGTCACTTCACAAATCTTTCTCAGTCTTCAATTTTTGGAATTCCTTCACAGATTCCAACACCACACCATCATAAAAAGCTTTCCATATTCAATCGCAGACTCTTAAATTTTTCCCATAAATCTTCTCTTAAATTGTTTCCATATTATTATGTTATGTATCATGTATGCATAAACACTGAACAACATGTGCCCCCCCGCCAGAGATCCCATCCCAAAACTTGCCTTCACTATTCATCTGTGATGCAGTTATTAATGCCTTGTTTACTTTGTTAGGAAGCCTATCTGTTTATGTCTATCTATAACTGCAGGAACAGGAAATGTTTCAAATTTTCATGGAGCTCATGCAGTGTGCCTCTCTCAGCTGCTAATATTTAATTACTGTTGTTTGCTGTTTACACAGTTACTCTACTCAGCAAAAAGTTTAAAGGACGTACCAAAACAAAAACAAAAAAGTTTAAATGTCAAAGAAAAATCAAAACCTTGCGTAGCTTACAAATTTTGAAACAGAACAAGTCTTGTGTGTTGTGTTGGGAAATTTTGTTTTGAAATTTTATGGTTCTGAAGAGAAGAGAAGAGAAGAGAAGAGCATAAAAATGTAAATGTTTGATGCTTTTGGTACAAAAGATCTGTTTGCCATGTGATATATGCAATGAACATGATCTTTGAAGTTTTTTGCCTCTCAAACACGGGCTGACACAAACAAAACCATACAGTTGGTTCAATTATTTTCATGAAGAAAAAAAATGCTTCAATAAGACAAGGCAGATGTACCTCCCTCTGGGCCTCTATCTATATCTTATTATCTAGTGTGTAAAAGCTTTCTGCCAATATCAGCTTTTCTGAGAGGACAAAAGACAAATGTTATCAGCATTCTTTCGTAATATTTCACATATCCATATAATGATATAATACAAGAAGCAGTGGAGTGGACTTGCAAATTATTAAGGTTTATATTATTATTACAATATTTGACATTAAAATGTTGAGAGTTTATATGATAAAGAAAAATTATAGATGAAATGAAATGGTGTCAATCAGGATTCAGGGCAAGGCTGCATCAAAACAGAGGAAAATTCCTGTTTTTAGTTTTTGCTTCCTATCAAGGGACAGCTCAGCCCCCACTATATCCTTTCCTTACTCTCATGTCTCATCATATATCACTATCCCAAGTGCAAATAAACTGCCATGTTTTATAAAGTAATCAGAAAAATTCGAAGATTGTATATAATATAGGCTTTTTATCACAGAACGCTAAACTATTAGATTGCATCCTTAAAGTTTTTTTGTATCACTCATGGTCCCTAACGTTAATATAGGTGCTCTTAAATAGTCCCTCCGTCAAAAAAACTGTTAAATTCAAGGATATAATTGTAAAATCAATTTAAAATTATAAAAAATATATATAAATTTCTCTCTCCCCTCTTTCTTTTCTATTTCCTTTCCTTCTCTCTTCTCTCTCTTTCTTCCTCTCCCCAAGTTCAGTCTTCTCTCTCCTCTTTCTTTCATCAACTATCAAAGTTGAAAGTTGAAAAGACTCTCACATGCCTTTAAATATATATATATATATTTTGCTGTATTTATATAAGAGAGAGGAGGCATTTCATTCGAAACTCTGCATCCAATTATTAAAATAAAATATTCAAGAATCTCAAGAATCTCTCCCTCCCTACCAGAAGAAGAAGAAGAATTAATTAATTTCAGAGATAAGAATTTGTTCAAGAAGAATTAATGGTTGAATGCAGTGACCAGAACATTAAGAACCCAAAACCAGAAGAAGAAGAAGAAGAAGAAGAAGAAGAATACGCAGCGGTGGTTGGCAAACACTTGTCCATGCTCTGCCTTGACAACAACAGCAGCTTCAAATCTCCCAATTCCAGTCCCAAGCCCAGGAGAACATTGAAAAGGCGATCCCCGTCCCAATCCCCACCAATATCCCAACCCAACCCCAAGAAAGAGAAGCTTGATCTCCCTCCTAATCCTCTTCTTCGCCGCTGTAGTTCTGAACTCGGGGAGAGGAAGAAAGAAGAAAAGAGAGAGAGAGAAGGAAAGAAAATAAAAAAGAAAGAGGGGAGAGAGAAATTTATATATATATTTTTTATAATATTTTGAATTGATTTTACGATTATATCCTTGAATTTAATAGTTTTTTTGACAGAGGGACTATTTAAGAGCACCTATATTAACGTTAGGGACCATAAGTGATACAAAAAAACTTTAAGGATGCAATCTAATAGTTTAGCAAACGTGAGGGACGTTTTGTGATAAAAAGCCTATAATATATATCACAATGACCAAAATAACCATAATCCCATGTCCTCAACTATGCAGATGAATTGCAGAGCTGATATTAAATTTGAATGCCCCCAAAGTCCCCCACTCTCTACTCACGAGGGCTTTTTTGTCAGTTCACTTAAGATTCCAGTACCAATTGTGTTATATTATAGTGTTTTGTTGTTTTTCGAGTATAATCGATAGTTTAAACTTAATATTTTGTTAAGCGGTAGTATAAACATGTATTTTGAAAATTAGATAATTCTTGTTCAATTGCAAACCCAAAATGGAGAGTGATATAAATGTTCAACTTGTATCACTTGGTGTTTTCCAATGTAATTTTCTTGTTGAATTTGCTGTGCTTTCCAATATTGGCATTGAGAAAACTTATTTATTGCTGTTGGTTGGTTGGATTCAAAAAAGAGGTTTTTGTTTTCGCGAAGCATACAGATTATTTTTCAATAACCATACAAAAAAGTAGATGGGGTCACATTTTATCCACTGTAACTTCTACTTTCATCCTCAGCTTTCTGGCGTTGGGCAGCAACCAAAGCACCTTTCTTTGTCATTTTGTAAGAAGCTTCACACGACTCACGTTTCCAACCTCACTCCTCTATTTCAGTTATTTATACTTTTAACCCAAATCCTGTGGACCCCCATACTGTAAGTAAGCATATCAAAGGTACAAGTATTTGTGAATTTGCCCCTATCAATTCAATTGGATGAACAAATATAAAGATATTTCTTCCACGCTTTCACACTTTCACAAAGATATAGAGTAGCATCATAAGAAATAACCCCAATCCAATTTAAAATTCAATTTTTTTTTAATACAAGCGACTTTGAGTTGAGGAGAGAGGCTTCGAACACAAGACTTGGAGTGAAAAAGTAATTGCTAAAATTCCAAATTCTCGCAAATCACATTAAAGTAAATAAATAGCATGAAAGGAGGATAATATAATCATAGTCTAATAATGATACCACTACAAAAGGTCATACTATACTTATTCTCATAAGCAATGTAATTATATCCATACATAGTGCTAAAGCTGCAAAACCCACCAAGCCCACAGCTACAAAAACAAATCATATACATATTCAATCACAAAAAAGAATGAGAGAGAGAGAGAGAGAGAGAGAGAGAGAGGACATGCACAAGAAACAAAACCCCTAATTTCCGAAGCAGAAGAGCACACTTGAGAATTGAAAACGAAAAGAAAAAGAGACAAAAGCCGGATTCTCTGAAGTAGGGCGAAGTAGGGCGAAGTAGGGCACTAGGGTGAATTTTGGAATACGAAGAGTATTTGGGTCGAAAGTATAAATTCGAGAAAGATATATTTTTGGTCAAAATAGGGCCCTTTTTGCAAATGAAAACAGAATTGGCGTTATGAAGAGAGTACAAGTCACGTGATCTGCGTGCCGCTCTCTGACCGATTTAATAACATCTTGTTTTGATGTTTATGGGGGCTTCTTGGCAAACACTCAACTCTCTGTGGCTACTCGCTCGAATGCAGCAGCTGCAATGAGCCCTTAGTTTTCTTCTACCTTCATTTCTTTGCAACACAGCTTTGGGCCCTCTGTTTTTTCTTTTGTTCAATATCTCTCTGTGTTTCATGGCGTCGGATAAGCCTCTGTTTTTCGTACTCTTAGCCTTTCAGTGTTTCTTCCTACTCACCAATGCCATTGTTGACCATAATGAGCAGAGCCCAGAAAGAGAAGCCCTGCTTTCTTTCAAGACCGCACTTGAAAACCCTGAACTTCTCTCTTCATGGAGGCCATCCATCCCACACTGCAACTGGGTCGGCGTCTCTTGCCAACTCGGCCGAGTCACTGCACTCGCCCTCCCAACTCTGTCACTCAGAGGCACACTCCCTCCCTCGCTTTTCTCTCTCCCTAACCTCACCGTCCTTGACCTCTCCTCGAACCTCCTCCACGGCCAAATCCCACCTCAGATTTCAAAGCTTCCATCTTTAGTTTCCTTGGACATATCCAACAACTCTCTCTCTGGTACTCTTCCACCTGAAATTGGTAGCTTGAAGAATCTGACCGACCTCTACATTGGCGCTAACCATTTTTCGGGTCCATTGCCTCGTGAAATCGGTGACCTTTCACGGCTCGAGAATCTTGATTCTCCTTCATGTTCCATAACCGGTCCATTGCCTGAAGAGTTATCCAAGTTGGAATCACTGAGTAAACTTGACCTCTCATACAACCCATTGAGATGTTCCATACCGAAAGCCATCGGGAAGTTGCAGAAGTTGAGTATTCTGAATTTAGTCTTTGCTGAACTTAATGGCTCTGTCCCTGCTGAGCTGGGAAACTGTAGGAATTTGAAGACTTTGATGCTTTCCTTCAATTCGCTTTCTGGGTCGCTACCAGAGGAGCTTTCTGAGCTTCACGTTTTGACGTTTTCTGCTGAGAAGAACAATCTTTCCGGACCATTGCCTCCTTGGCTCGGAAACTGGCATCAGGTTGAATCAATTTTGCTTTCGAGCAATTCGTTTTCTGGGAAAATCCCACCTGAGATTGGGAATTGTTCTACGCTTAGGTCCCTTAGTTTGAGCAGCAACAGGTTGTCGGGTCCAATTCCAGAAGAGCTCTGTAATGCGGTCTCGCTCGTCGAGATTGATCTGGATAGTAATTTCCTCTCAGGAACGATTGAGAACACTTTTGTGAAGTGTAGGAACCTTACTCAGTTGGTTTTGGTCAATAATCAGATTGCTGGGCCAATCCCTGGTTACCTTTCAGAGCTTCCACTGATGGTGCTCGACCTTGATTCAAACAATTTCACGGGTACAATACCTACAAGTTTTTGGAACTCGGTCAATTTGATGGAATTTTCAGCTTCTAATAACCAGTTGAGGGGTTCTCTATCAAAGGCAATTGGTAGGGCAGCTGCATTGGAAAGGCTTGTTCTTAGTAACAATCAGTTGACAGGCACTATACCTAAGGAGATTGGAAATCTCAGTACCCTTTCTGTTCTTAACTTGAATTCAAATCTTCTTGAAGGAAACATTCCTGCTGAGATTGGCCGGTGCACAGGACTTACGACATTGGAACTGGGAAACAACCAACTCAGTGGCTCTATTCCGGTGGAGATTGAGGACTTGGCTCAATTGCAATGCCTGGTACTTTCTCATAATAAGCTGTCTGGATCAATTCCTTCAAAGCCATCCTCGTATTTTCGGCAAGTTACTATCCCTGATTTGAGCTTTGTTCAACATGTTGGAGTGCTTGATTTGTCCTACAATATACTGTCTGGCACAATACCTGAAGATTTGGGTAACTGTGTTGTTCTGGTGGATCTATTGATCAGCAACAACATGCTGTCTGGGGGAATTCCAAAATCCCTCTCGCGCTTAACAAATCTTACAACCTTGGATTTGTCCGGCAACATGCTCAGTGGTTCCATTCCTCCAGAATTTGGTGAATCCCCCAAGCTTCAAGGCTTGTATCTTGGAAATAACCAGCTAACAAACACCATGCCTAGAAGCTTAGGTCGTTTGGGAAGTTTGGTAAAGCTTAATCTGACTGGCAATAAGTTATCTGGTGCTGTACCTATAAGCTTTGGGAACTTGAAAGGGCTAACCCACTTAGATTTAAGCTGTAACAAGCTGGATGGGGAGCTCCCTTCATCTCTTTCAAGCATGCAGAATCTTGTGGGGTTGTATGTTCAGCAGAACAGGCTTTCTGGTCGTGTTGATGAGCTCTTCTCAAATTCCATGGCTTGGAGGATTGAAAATATGAACTTGAGCAATAATTTCTTTAATGGGGAGCTGCCCCTTTCTTTGGGAAATCTGTCATACTTGACATATTTAGATCTTCATTCAAATTTGTTTAGAGGAGAGATTCCTCCAGACCTGGGGAATCTGATGCAACTGGAGTATTTCGATGTTTCAAGTAACAAGCTCTCTGGGCAGATTCCAGAGAAAGTATGCAGCCTCAACAATCTGTTTTACTTGAACTTTGCAGAGAATAGGTTGGAAGGGCCGATTCCCAAGACTGGTATTTGCCAGAATCTGTCGAAAATATCACTTGCTGGTAATAAAAGGTTGTGTGGGAGAATCATGAATGTGGATTGCCAAGTCAAAACTTTTGATAAGTCAGCTTTGTTGAATGCTGGGGGAGTTGCAGCTATTGTAGTTGGAAGTGCTCTGATAATTGTTGTCGTAGCTTTAGCTTTAATAAGATGGGTTACCAGAAGCAGTCGTCATGATCCTGAAGAAACTGAGGAAAGCAAGTTAAGCAGTTTCTTAGATCATAATCTCTATTTCCTCAGTAGCAGCAGATCAAAGGAACCTCTGAGCATCAATGTGGCCATGTTTCAGCAGCCACTTCTGAAGTTAACTTTAGTTGATATACTTGAAGCCACCAACAATTTCTGCAAGACAAACATAATTGGAGATGGAGGCTTTGGAACTGTGTACAAGGCCACTCTGTCCAATGGGAAAACAGTTGCAGTTAAGAAGCTAAGCGAGTATAAAACCCAGGGACATCGAGAATTCATTGCTGAAATGGAAACCTTGGGTAAGGTAAACCACCAAAATCTCGTTCCATTGCTTGGGTACTGCTCTCTTGGTGAGGAGAAGCTCCTTGTTTATGAGTATATGGTTAATGGGAGCCTAGACATTTGGCTGAGGAATCGAACTGGAGAACTTGAAGTCCTGGATTGGGACAGACGTTTTAAAATTGCTTTGGGTGCAGCCCGTGGCCTGGCATTTCTTCATCATGGTTTTATTCCCCACATCATTCACAGGGATATTAAAGCCAGCAACATCTTGCTCAATGAAGACTTTGAGCCAAAGGTTGCAGACTTTGGACTTGCAAGATTGATCAGTGCTTGTGAGACTCACATTTCAACTGACATTGCAGGAACATTTGGCTACATCCCACCAGAGTATGGACAAAGTGGGAGATCTACCACAAAGGGAGATGTCTATAGCTTTGGTGTAATAATGCTTGAATTGGTGACAGGGAAGGAGCCCACTGGACCTGACTTCAAAGAGATGGAAGGCGGGAACTTGGTCGGTTGGGTTGTTCAAAAGATGAAAAAAGGGCAAGCTGCCGATGTTCTTGATCCAATCGTACTCAATGCGGATTCGAAGAAAGAGATGCTTCAAGTGCTGGACATTGCCCGTGTTTGCCTTTCTGATAACCCTGCCAGCAGGCCAACCATGCTTCAAGTGTTTAGTTCCCTGAAGGGATCAAAGACGTGTAAAATGTAGACTTGCCTATGTGGTGTTGAGTGTAATAGGTTTGTTGTTGTTGTTGTTATGACAACAATGATGGTGATGTAAAGTAGTTAGCAAGTAGTAGGACTTCTAAGTTGTAATGCTAATGCTATATTAGTCTGCTAACCTAATCACAAGCCAGAATTTCAATACTCCTGCTCCTGGTTCCTACTTTACCGTTTCATTTCTTCTTTCACATTAAGCTCATAAAGGTTATCAGAGTAGTATTCATAGTAACAACACAAGGTATATGTTGTTATCTGCAAATTCTTTTCATGCAAAGCAAAATTGAAGTTTGAACAGCTTCAAGTCCATCTCAGCCTCACCCCCCCAATTTCGAGAAGGAATTTCTAGAGGCACTAACTTTGGGCACCAACTTACTCACCAACTCTCTAATAGAGCGTGGGACCCGTTGTATTGGCGGGCTCCACCTCTATTAGAGAGTTGGTGAGCAAGTTGGTGCCCAAAGTTGGTGCCTCTAGCACCACCCTTTGGAGAAACACTTAAAAATTCATAAGGTCAGGATGAAAATGGTAAAGCAGTCAAAGAGGGGCAGCTCTCTTATCTGTGGAATTTAGGGACGGCAAGCAAAACAAAAAAGAGCGCAAAACACTTTTCCAAGAGGACAGCCGCAAAAATGCTCTTTTAAAACAAAGACTTTGGAAACGAATAACTAGCCGTCCTAAGAAGATACCATGAACCTATGATCAAACCTAGTCTTACTGGAAATTAACTAATTGCCCACACAATTAGCAACAACAAAAGCACGTTCCTTAAATTCCCCATTTCACCTTCTTTTTTTGTCTTTTATCTTTTTTGGGTCTGATAATTGACTATTCCCTTGCTTGATGGCGAAGTGGGAAATATTTGATCAGATTACATGCGCTTTATTATGCAAAGCACCATATGCAATAGCAAAAGAAACCATTAAAAATAAGTCTAGAAAGTCTAAGAAATTTCTTCAAATGGGTCCCTAAAGGTTGACGACGCACGTGAACCCATTTTTAACACGTGCCTCAATCCTTGTAAGTAACGGGGTTTCAACTTTCACCCCACCCAGTTTCAACTTACTCCTTCTAATATCTAAACTAACTAATCAATAATCAATTACACACCCTCTGATTAGCCATGTGGCGCTGATTCAGCCACGGCGTTTCGTGACGATCCACATCTAACGGCTCTGATTTAACGTCGCCACCACCACTCGGTTGCTGCAGTCGTAACCCGGTCTCATCCTCCTCTACACCGTCGCCGACGGTCTCTCTTGCTCGCTTGGCTCCAATCGCCACACCAAAAAGCTTCGGGCTCGCCTCCTCTTCTTCCTTCTCGCCGTCGCCGGAGAACCGCTTCCCAGGCATCAAATCCAGCGGTTTCACGTCCGGGAAACCGCTTTCCGATTGTGCGCACGCGTAATTCGAGACCATGCTGAAGATGTTGTTGCAGAGAGACTTGACTTCCGCCAGTTCCTTGGTGAGCTGCATGTTCTCCTTTCTCAGCTTTTCGTTCTCGTCTATGAGCTCGGACGGAGCCCTGATCGGCGACGAGCTCGACGAAATCACCTGCTCCTCGCCGGAGTTTGACGGAGATATCATAGGTTTCGCATTCGGAACCGCCGCTGCCGTCGCCATCGGCGAAACGACCACCGACGGCGCCGGAGGCATGATTCTTCGGCGCTGTATCTCGCAGAGAAGCCGCTTTTCGCCTCTTCGAAAGCAATCGTTCGAGAATTCCCAACGGTCTGGTATAACCTTTCTAAATCCCTAAAGATCCAAAAATAATCAAATAAATAACAGAAACATTATTATTTTTATAAATTCAATCGGAAATTGAAGAAGAGAAATAGAGGACTTACGTAGGTGTTGAGCTGCCTGACGAAGCTAGAGAAGTTGTTGTGCTTGAAATACTTGGGGAGCAAATCTCTGGCGAAGACGGTGGGGTTCCACACGACAAAGCTAGATCCGTCGTCGTTCCAGGAGATGACGTCGTCGATTGAGGGATCATCGACCAGCTGATACGTCTTGGTCAGAAATGGTGTCGGTAAAGCTCTCTGGGATGACTCGCTGGATGTGGATTCGCCGCCGTTCGGCTCCACCGACGTCGGAGCCATATCGAAAGTCACGCCTCTACCAAACTAATTAAAACAGAATCTAATTAACTATAAAAAGATGAAAAATAGAATCGAAATCAAAATTTTAGAATATGAGAGATGAAGGCTTTGGAGACGATGGAGCAAAACAGAGAGAGAGAGAGAGAGTTTGGAGGAATGAAGGTGAGGGTCGGTTTCGTAGTTCTAGAAGGTTCTTTGAGGAATTCAAAGGATTTATACGATCGATCGTATTCGTATGGGAGAGAGAGTGTGTGAAAAAACAGAGGAAAACACACGAAACTCTTTATAATTTTCGAGAAACTTCCGGAGTCAGATTTTCTCGGTTGTGTATACGTGGCAACATATAAGAGGCCGGTGGTATTGCAAGTTCATGTATGTATTCAAGGCACCAGTTATATTTTAATTTTAATTCCTTTCACAAAAAGGATATTCTAATGAGTTTGAGGTTTCACCCTCAAATTAGTTAGTGTGTTTTGAACTCATATAGAAATTGTAAATTACTTTCATTTATGAGTTTTAATCAGTGAATATGGTGTTTTGAACTCCGGCAGGAGAGAACATAGATAGACATTATTAGCGAAGTGCCCTAAAATAAGTAGCTTTGCAGATGGAGACGTGGGTTCGATCAGTTGCCGAGGCAGTTAATTCCTCTTTTGTATTCAAATTCAATTGCCACTTCCCGTAAAGATTAATTTAGAGTAATTTAGACTATTATTTGTACTTTAATGAGTTTGAGGTTTCACTCTCAAATTAATTAGTATTTTTTAAACTCCTATAGAAATTGTAAATTACTTTCATTTATGAGTTTTAAATGGTGTTTTGAACTCAGGTGGGAGAAGACACAGATAGATATTACTAGTGAAGTGGCCTAAAATAACTAGCTTTGCAGATGAAGTGGGTTCAACCAGTTGCCACGACAGTTAATCCCCTTTTAGTATCCAAGTTCAAATGTCATATCTCGTAAAGATTAATTTATAGTGTGTTTACTAATCAGGAATTGAATTTCACCTATGGAGTAATCCTTCGTTTACTTCACATCAAAGAATTGAAAAGTAAGTTGGGCTCATGCAAAATCATGAATTCATTCTTGAGTGGAAGGTGATATTCTAATTCGTGAAGAACTAACCCATTATGAATTCATCTTTTTTACCCATTATATCCTTACACAATTTTAAAAATTCCAAATTTATCATCTACCTTAACCTAACAACGAGGATATTTTAGTAATTATTACCACTTTTACCCCAATTTCATATGATTTAGTAAACAACTTTAATAGAAATCCAGAATCTAACTCCCATCAATCCATATAGTTTAGTAAACAACTTCAGTAGAAATCCGAAATCTAATTCTCCTCAATCAAACTCCTCCTCAATACATTTCCTCCTAATCCAATTACAGATTAATAAACATACTATTAGAGTAGTTTAGACCATCATTTATACTCTTCTAATAAAAAAATTGTAACTCTTATTATAACTAGGCTTAATTGCTACAGTGCACCTTGAAATATTGGTCAAGTCTCACTTTACCCCCTTAAAGTTAAAGTGACCCACTTTGCCCTCTTGACCGATGTTTTATGTCTCATTTTGCCCCTCAACGTCAAGTCTGTTAAAAATTCTATTAAAAAAACTGACGTGGCCCCAATAGGACCCACTATTTCACCAAACTAAGTGTTAAAAAAGTTGACATGGCACTAATAGAACCTACTTTTAAATTTTTTTTTGTTTTAAAGTATTATTTTTATTTTTAATAGTTAAATTAAGAATTTTAAAAGACAATTTTTAATTTTTTTTTCTTCACACATGGCACTTAGTTTAGCCAAATAGTGGATCCCATTGGTGCCACATCAACTTTTTTAACGGAATTTTTAACAGACTTGACGGTGAGAGGCAAAGTGAGACATAAAATATCGGTCAAGGGGGCAAAGTGGGTCACTTTAATTTTAAGAGGATAAAATGAAAATTGACCAAAATTTCAGAGGGCAGTGTAGCACTTAAGCCTTACAACTACTCTAAAAAAATGTATTGAATTACTAGTTAGCAAAAGGTCAAAGATGCGGACAGTGTCGTCACATGGTCTGGTTTCATTCTCACGCGTGGGGGCAAAAACCAAGGAAAAAAATACATAAAAGCGGGTAAAGAAGCAAACAAGATTGACGTTGGCATTAAAGTAGCGTAAAATACTCTCTATCTATTTAGTCCAATCTCGCTAATAATTGATGCCACACCCACACCCACACCTATAAGATAAATTATAATTTACTGTGGAACACATCCTGCATAAGACAGAAACAAAGTTTACTGTTTACCGACTACGACATAGGATTGGTGTATGCATGCGCATGTGATGGAAGAGGCCAATAAACATCTTGTGTAAATTTGACAATTGTTTTGCACCGTTCAAGTATAAGTAAATAAGGTTAGCTGCCTGGTTTTATTGACGCTGTTGCTTTGAACAATTTTACCTTTTGCTATGTATGTATGACCATGAACTTCCAAGTCGGTTTCAAAATGGAAAAGACAACATAGTCCAATTTCAGCACGACTAGTAAGTCAGTAAACTTAATACAACCAACTATGGTGCAAAATCCAACATAAACTGAGAGCATTCTTGTAAAGACATAACCTCAAGAACTCAACTCGTGGAAGTTAAAACACTTGGTCAACTACAAAGACGGTTCTTAAAAATTGGACATTTCCATTTTAACCCCATTCAGCATGAGGATCATCACATGATTCAAGTAAATATAGACTGTTCCTAGAGCAAATCTATCCAATGAGAGTGCAAGACCTATTTTGGGAACCAAAAAAGTTGACATTTAGGCAAACTTCCAAAAGAAAAACCATAAAATCTATGTACTTACAGCTACAATATACTTCCAAGATGTATAATAGCAACCACCCTTTCTTAACAAAATTCTTAAAATATGGTTCTCTCTAATAATCAGTACAAGCCTAACATGTTTCATAGGATTCTTCACAAACATACCCTCAAAAAACCAAATCATCAAATACACGAAAGAAATTTAAAGGCAGAGCAAACAAGAAGGAACTAAAGAGAGAGAAATATAAAGGTCAAATTTCCTTAATGTCCCTTCTATTTTGCCAAGTTTCATGTAAATTGCAGTGGAGTCCCAGTTATATGCGGAAATAGAATTTAATCTGTCAGGAGCTATGACTTTGGTAGAAGAGAATACAGTCATAGAACTCTAACATGAATTCCTTTTTTGCTCCTGATATGTTAGATGCAAATTGAACTACTGCATACATTCTATGAGTGTGAAATTTATATAACAACAAAATAAACAGAGGAGGTGAAGGATATACCCGATCATGCTTTCGATTCTCTCTTCCCCCTTCCCCCGGGATGCAGAATTGCACAGGTTAAGTAATGAAAATTCCGTTACACGCACAACAACACTCTCACTCAAAATTCGTCAAAGGTCCAACTCAAGGATCAATCTTGAAAGTTGAGACAACAAATCAAAGTCATCAAGACATATACAAAACACAGCGACGATATAGAAGAATGGTTGCTGAACTATAAATCGCCCAAACAAACATAACCCACCAAGCCATAAAGAGAGCCACTTCTTTCACAAAGGCAGAGCAAGGCGCTAGACTACAAATGTATTTGTAATTTTCCGAAGAGATACCATCAATCTGAGATAGTCCAAGAAAAAGGAGTAACACAATTGGTGGTGCAAGAAACTGCACAACTACAAGGCATAAGTAGTGATTGTGCAAAAACACCTTAGCCCTACTGAAATCCAAGTCTGGAACCCTGCTAGCATGCAATCTTTGGTACCAAGATAACAGTGCCTCATTCAAATACATTTGTATGTTGGGGCGTAGAGCAACAATTTGCAGAAAACTCGAAAGCAGTAAGCAGCAAAGCCTAAAATTAGCAAAATCTGAAGGCGAAAATCCAACATTGCCAATCAACATCTCAGCATTTCCAACTTTTCCATTTATGTTCTTGTTCACGAGCATTCCAGCAAATGGATTAATCCACAAAAGAACTGTGAATACAATCATCATATAATTTGCATACAGAACCACTCTACCAAACCAATCACATGATAGCATTACCAAATCAGACCTAATCTGATCAGTTCCAAGCCAAAAGCACCTCGCACTCTTCACTGCGGGCATAAACAAGAAACCCGAAAAGCATCCCATTAAAACAGCAACAAAGATCCTCCCAGACCCATCAATTGAGTCAAAATTGAAATCTAAAACCGAAGGACTAAATGTGAAGCAAACCATATATCCTAAAACCAACCCCACAACGCCGCAAAGCACACTCAGTTGCTTCTCTGACCGCCGCGACGCAGATTTCTCATACGAAACTTTGCCAAGCAACATTAACAACTTAGAAATACCCGCAAAGCCTAACAGAACCGGAACAAACATCCCATTAACCAAAAACCCAGAATTGTTTGATTCGCTATTCAAGTACAATAATTGAAGCAAAAGACAAGATAGAGATACAAATGAGAAAGTGAAAGCATTGCAATACTCATTGAAATAGAGCCTGGTTTGAAGATGGGCCTCGTCGAGCTTTAGGCGAAAGATCTGAGCATTGTTTTCATCGAACTCGGGCTTGTCCTTTGACTTGGACCTCTTCCTGAGCTCGGAATTGGATTTTGAAGGTAACCCAGAAGCCGAATCGGAGGCATCGGGCCTCCGAATGGCAGCTCGGACTCCACTTTGGACGTTGTCAGGGTGGATGTAGGTGTGGAGGCCACGGAGGAAGAAGATGGGGATTTTGAGGAAGGTGAGGAGGAGTGTGAGTGTGAGAGAGAGTGAGAGTTGAAGTATAAGATTCTTGTAGGTGATGAAGAATTGGAGCATGGTTCTCTTCCCTTCTCTTAGCTTCTTCAATTCTTTTTGGGTATTTCAAAGACCAGAGAGTGTGGAGTTGTTGGGGACAGACAATGCTGTTAGAGAGACACAATGTGGGGTTTGAGATCTTAAGGTTGGCTTGGCTTCTGATAAAGGTTGTTATACTTTGCTCTTTGTGTTTTGTGGGCCTGTAGGCCTGTGGACATTTGGACCTCTGTGTATGTGGGCCTGTGAGCCTGTAGCCCTGTGGGTACTCTTTAACCCTCCATAGGCAAGTAAGCAATGGAGGTTACATATCATGCTACGATTTGAATAGTCATGGAAGATTTTTCTGGGTCAAGGATGATATATTGAAGTACAAAAATACCACACGTTGTATACGTGTGTGAAGCGAATTGATCATAGAAGTGCATCCGCCCCTCTTTGCACCCGAGTTTAATCTCCCTTATTATATGTTAGAATAGTTAGAATACCGTTTTATCCAAAAAAAAGAAAAAAAAAACTTACCCCACATGAGTGAGGAGATTTTATTCATTGATATATGGAACAAAAGGAAATACAAAACTTGAGAACTTAAGATTCATAAACAGATTAATTCCAATAAATACACAAAGGATTGAATCATGCAATGCTCCTCCTTGAAGTTGTGTTCATCAACCTAGAAAAAACTCTCTCTCCCAACTCAAATTCACCCCCCAACTAAGCCACAAACTCTATCCTATTCCTATCCAAAAAGATAAGATTGCTGCCGGAAGGATCAAGATTGAGTACTATTTATTGATCGATTTCTTATTGTCTTCTTTCTACTTTCTTCCTTGAAGGGTACCCAACCCAACCCATCACAGGGTCACTTTGGTGATTTGATCATGGATCGATGCCAATCTTGCCTCCTAAAAATCAACTACACCATCACAATCATTTTCCGAAAAGTCACTACTGCTGCATTTACCACAACGACCGAAAGAAATTATAAACGAAAAACCCTACAAATTAATGCTACAATTAACATTAACAAGAATTGGATCATAGCTGTTCAGGTACATTTAGCTGGTCTCTCCCATCTTTATCACCAACCGCTCTGATCTCAAACTGTGGGACCACCTGTGGGGATACAAAATTAATTACATTATTATTAACTCTTAATCAACCCACTTCTCTGAAGAAAAAATTAAAAGAAGAGACAGGCAAAATCTCAATCCAGTCTGTCATGGTGGTTACCAACTCATTACTCATTGTCGTGTGAATCACCAACCTGATCTTGTGATGCATTGAACGATTGAGATGAAAACCTCCTTAATCTTTTGTCTGCTCCGCCGTCCTTTCTGCCGCCTGGACAAAACATCATTAACAAGATAAAGCTTATAGTTTTAGAGAAAATTACCCTTCTAATTTGAATAAGGTAAAAGCACATAAATATCTCAAGACATATTCGATCGGCATTTAAATTATATATTCTTGTGTGTGAACGACGAGGTGGAGCCTGGAGCCAAATTAAACGCACATTTTTCACGTTAAGCACAAGATTAAACTATTAAATACATTTATATATAAATAAAACTACATAAAAAAAAACATATAATTACCTTGTTTTTTGGTTTTGTTGAGGGTTTTGAGATCTAGGGTTGAGTCTGAGGTATCAGGCAAGTAACGGTCGAGACGAAGAAGGCGATGATCCTTCTTCTCAAACATGGCGCGCACAAACGATGCCTCCATGCTGTTCAAGAACTGCACGTGCTTCTCGTCCGTCCACGACCTCTTTTTACCGCTCTGCACGTGCGACTCCATCCTGATTTCTTAGTTTCAATATCTACTCGCCGGACGGAGTTTCGAGTTTGGAGGTTGGGAGAACAACCAGGACGGAGCTAGCCAGCGGCTGTTTGAAAATCTGAAGGGATTGCTTGGTATGTTTAATGCATTCGGTTTCTAATGAAAACACTATATGGAGCATATATGCAGCTTTTATTATAGGTAGGGTGACATTTTTTGGTTTGTTGGAGCTTTTTTGACGTAGTTAGGAAGAGAGTATTCAGAAGTACCTACTCGCTGTCTTCAGCCGACATGTGTTTGGCTCACCATAACATGTCACTTTCCAAATATCCCAACTCGATCAACTCCAATATAATAATCTTAACAAAATTTAGTTTTTTCTTATCTCTACAATATCAGTTTGTTGTGGGATATTATTCTGTGGTTGATAAAAAATGAAGATATTTTTCTTTGGCTAGATGGTTGAAATATCAATGAGTAAGGCTGTCGAATCAATTTATACATTTATAAAAGAAAGAAAAAACAACGAGTCACCAATTGATGAAATAATATAAAAAATCAAACAACTAATTAATTTGAGAATATTTATCCGAACTTACTTATATGATTGTGTGTGTGCTTTTTAATACGAGTGATAGTCTAAATTAATATGATCTATAAAGAAGACAAATCGAACTCGATGCAAAAACTCAAACACTCTTTGAACAAACTAACATCAATTAATGTGGGTGTCCTTAATACTTGGCCTAGCTAGCTTAGGTGCCTAACAATTAGATTATCAAAAACAAAAGTGTTCTGACTAAGATTTTTTTATCAAGAGAAGGAAAAGAAAAGGCTATACCGTGAGTAGAAGGCGAGTATGGAAGTTTTTGTGCAGGCGAGGGGGTATAGAAAGTGGAGGATGAGTGTGAAAATATCTAAAGAGCTCTTTTTGGTCAAACAAATATCTTAGAACTTTATACGATCTTTTTTTCCCTCCGGTAAAATGAACTTTATGCGATTAGCTTATAAGCTCTGAGAGATATTTTGGGACGAATGAAGAATCTTTGAGACGCGCCTAGATATGTATGTATATTATATATATATACACAAAGAGTAGGAGGACTAAATACGAAAATATCAGCGCGAGTCTTTTGAGATATTAAGATGCTGACTGTACTTCCAGATGGGGGTCCCTTGTAGGGTTCTGAATTTTTTTATTTCTTTCTTGGGCATCATAATCATACGTTCTGAGAATTATTTAATATTTTACCCAATTTTATTTTATGAATAGACTATTTAATAATGATTGGGCCTCATTCTATATTTTCATAGGTCGAAAATCAAAAGCCTTAAAGCTGAAATTAACTTTTAATTTATTTATATTCTTCTTGGTTACAAAGTGAGCCATGGGCTTATTTTGTTTTGGGCCGAGAGCCGTAGGCCCAAATAACATACAGCCCTTGGTGGGTCCAATCTCATTCATTCATTCATTCGAGATTGGTGTGGCGAGCTCGTATGGCCTCAGGGCTCTGACCTAAGGCCTCACCCAACTTATACACCACCATCTCAAACAACACGAACAAAGCCCCTTCGTACACGCTCCCCATCGGAAGCAACGGCCGAGATTCCATCACATCACCAGCATCCGCATCATTTGCCATGGTCTGCGCTGGCACGTAACCCACCACGCTAGCGTGCTTCACACAGGATCCCGTCTCCGGCTGGGCAGTTAGCAGCAGGACTCTAGCACCGTGCGATCGTGCCGCGGAGCAAATAGCTTCGACGGTGGAGAATCCACCTGGGCCCGCAGAGGCGATGAGTAGATCGTTGGTGGAGATTGGGGGAGTCGTCATGTCGAAGACCATGTGAGCCGAGAGGCCGAGGTGGGCCAGCCGCATGCACAGAGCCTTCAGCATTAGGCCCTCTCGGCCCACTCCGTAAAGGAAGACGCCGCCGTTTCGGGCCGCTGCAGAAGACAGCTCGTTGACCAAAAGGTCTAAGACTGGCGGGTGTGGGTGGGTTGGTTTAGTGAAGATGGAGGCTATGTGATTGCAAATTTGGGAGGCAAGGGAGGCCATTGAAGAGCTCTGGGACTGCGAATCCATTGCTGTAAGTCTCAAGCGTCAAGGATAAGAGGGCTGTGATCAATTTAAGTGGTATATGTGAGGTGAGGTTCTTGCCAATCAGCGACACGTCAGCATTAGGCAAAAATTTGAGCCTCATATTTCCTTTTCATTTGTTTCTGGACTTTCTATGATTTTGTCTGGTTTGAATGTATGTATGTGTGTATGTATGTATCATACCATAAAACAGTGATGAAATAAACTCCAACTAACAGAAAAAATTGTTTATGGAAGGGCATATAAAATGGTTTGCGTAACGACGTTACAGTGAAGGGGAAATAAAGTGAACTATTTACAAACAAAAAGCATATTGAAAGATACAAATAGCAGTTATATGAGCATTCTGTATCAACCACCAAAAAACTGTAATCCAATGTCAGTGAAATCATCAATGGAAGTCTTAGCTTGGCTTTGATCTAAGCTCCATTAGCTGGAGGTCCGGAAGATTTTTTAGTCGAAGAGGCAGTACCATCTTTCTCGATATCTATTTCCTTCACACCAGCAGTTAACGAGGAACCGGATCTCTTCTCCTTATCCATCTCAACATCCTCGTCCTCATCTTCATCGTCGAGAAAGGAGCCTTTCCGCCTGAGTTCTTTTACTTTCTGGAATTCATCATAATGAGCTCTTCTGTGCTCCCTAAAACTCCTACCATTTTTATCTGTCTCAGAATCTGCAAAGTCCCAGCAGAAAATGGGGGAACAGACAGTCAGATGAAAATAGTATAAATGTAAGTGAGGGGTAGCACAATTTGAATATATCCCAGTCTTTTTTTAACTGGGCAAAGGGGACGCGAGAACTAGAAGAGGATTAAACAACGAAGTTCTACGCATTAACAGAATATAATGAGGGAAAGTTTAGACGCAATAATAACCCATGACTACGTTCATTAGGACCCAATCTTATGTGTCTAACATGAAGTAACAGCGTGAGATGATGCAACTTCAACATACCCCTCTACCAATTCACTGTATTTCATTGGTAGCACAAAACATTTGACATCTACTCTCTTCATATACCTTCCATACAGAGGATAATAACATGTAACAGAACTTAACACTAAATTTAAATTGGGGGGAAAAGCTTACTAAAGTTTAATAGTTTAAATAATAAGGTGACAAGTTTAAATTTAATCAGCCAACTGCAAGGAAATATAGCGAATAGTTGTAACAAAATCTGATTGAAAGGGTTAACTTTGGGAAGAAAAAGAAAAGAGAATGAAAGAAGACCTTCATCATCTTGTTCCATAGCATCTGCCTCATCCTCAGATGATGTCCAGCCAGTAGATCTTGGGGTGTTCTTTCTACTTGATGATGCCACATCGGTCAAAGCAGTTCGTATTGCTTCTGCATGAACTGCATCACCAACACAATCATTGAAGCTACCCCGTATAGGAGACAGAGATCCTGCCAAGATTAAAGTTGCCACACAAAATGATAAGTTTCCACATTTAAGATACATATATATTTTTCTTTCAGAAAACGAGTATTGAAAACCAACAAATCAAACATTAGCATATGAAAAGAAACAATCATTGAAACTCAAGACCACTTTATACGTAACACCAGTGACACTTTGTTTTTAAGGAAAAGAAGACAAACACATAAACATTCATGCATATACAACTGACAGGCCTCCATAGAAAGGAAAATATGATAGAAACCAGCGTACCATCCTCATCATCGGTCATCATAGGGTGGTATGGCGTCTTTGGCTCAGTAATTTTCTGCCTTACAGGTTTATTTGCTTCGATTTCTCCCAGATTAGCCTCATCCCATCTAACTCGGCCCCTGCCACTCAATCAGCAAAATAAAAAATCAGTATATCTATCAACCTCAAACATATGATAAGAAACAAAAAGTATACAAGATTTTACAAAACAGAAAAACCATCCATCTCCAAAATGCAATGCCTTAATAAACATTTCATTCTTAATATCCCTTGTTAAGACAAAAAGAATTTAACACAAGTATAAACCACACCCAAAAAATATAAAGACAATAGAAGAAGACAGATTGAATTACTTCATTTTGCTAAACAGCTGATCTCCGCAAAAGCAGCACAAGCAACTGCTCAATTGAATTGAATTCTCTGAAACAAATTGAAAAACTTATTAAATTCTAAACATTAAGCAGAATAAACCCAAAACAATTGCATTCCGACAATGAATTATATTTACACAATAACCTAAGAACCTAAGAAAGAAAGAAAAAATAAAATAAAAAAAGAAGGAAATTTCAATTCCATTTCTCCGAAATAAATCCAAAGCTCAAAGATGGGCCATAATATACTAATCAAAGACGCAGAATAATAAAACTATCCAATAGAGCCACAGATCAATAGCGCATTAAAACCCTAACGAACCAAATCTTCAAAAACGCAGAAGGTGCCCAAGAAAATATATGGATCACCTTGCTTACGCTTCGTTTGGTTGCTGACAATATTCGAGAAAATAGAAGAAAATGAACCACTGGAACCATAGACACGGTCAATTAAACAGCGAGTTTGTTTACGGATCGGAACTTTCAATTTCTTTCATTTTCCTGCCGTTTCCGGGATTTCTTGGACAATTTTGAGCGTAAAAAATAAAATTTATAAGTAGGAGAAAACAAGAACAGAAAATTGGATTTCGTACCTCACTTCCTCTGGGAGAAAGAAAATAAGCGTGCGAATCAATCGAAGAGCTGAATCAAATTTTTCTTTTTTAGTTCTTATGTTGTCCTGTTTTACTAAATTACCCTACCGAATAAGATGTAATAACAATTGAAGCGACCGAAGGATGTTTCTTGCAGTGCGAAGATCTTCGACCGTAAATCCAAATTGCACCCCTATGATCTAAACACGTCAGCAGCAGAGGGTACGGCGAGAAGGATTTTCAAAACGTGTAGCCGCGCGGCTATACTTCTTAAATATAATAAATTCTATTGATTAAATAGTATAGCCGGCCGGCTGTACCATTTAAATATAATAAATTCGAACATTTAAATTCTATAGCCGCGCGGCTATACCTTTTAGAAATAATAAATCGAATATTTGCAGAGTATAGCCGGGCGGCTATACTTCCTAAATATAATAAATAGTATCGCCGCGCGGCTATACTGTTCAAATATGATAAATTCGAATATTTAAAACGTATAGCCAAGCGGCTAGACTTCTTAAAATAATAAATGCGAATATAGAAAAGTATAGCCGGGCGGCTATACCTTTCAAATATGATAAACTCGAGTATTTAAAAGGTATAGCCGAACGGCTAGACTCCTTAAATATAATAAATTCCATTATTTAAATAGTATAGCCGCTCGGCTATACTCTAAATTGGAATATTTAAATAGTATAGCCGTGCGGTTATACTTCTCAAATATGATAAATTCGAATATTTTAAAAGTATAGCCGCGCGGCTATACGTTTATATTAATCTTAAAATTTTGTCAAGTTAACTTTACCGAAAAACAAAGGAAAAAGAAATTGCACCATGTAGGTCCCAGCCTATAGACTCGAAAACTTCGCCAAGGGTAATTTGGGCGAGGGAATGACAAATTTGTCAATTACAAATAACATATTAATATGGAAAAAAATTTGGGAAGGAAAAATAGAAAGAGAGTTTTGTAGCTTAAGAAGCTGTTCTTGGGGGCCCAATAGCTACACGGAGTAGCAGGAGTTCTTGATAACAGTGAAGACATCGCCTGCATCCCACAAGAGTAAGAGTTTGAGTTTTTGCAATCACATATATGTATGTATATCAATAGACTATAGATCCAACTTTGTTTTTCTCCGTCAATATCTGATTATCATGCGTGAAAATTCTTTGTTGATCTGGGTCTCTTACGGTTCTTTGTTCTGTCTGAATTTTAGTGCTGAAAGGAAAATGGGTTATGTTAATTTTCATTTTTGTTTTTAGATCTATTGGTAATATTGTAACTTGATGATTGAGCTACTAAAGAAGGCTTGATGTAGTTTGCTGAAAATGAAAAGGGTAGTTTATGATTATAATTACTTCAAAAAGAGTTGGGGTTTTACAATTGACGAAAAGTTGAAGACTTAGAACCTCAATTGGTGAGGGCAATCAGAAGTTGAGCAAAATGTATTGAGTGTATGCGAATTCTGTTGAGATTGCCAAATGGATCCAAGTGTTTCAAATTTGCAGCAACATTAACCCGTTTTGTTCTGTTTCAGGTGGTAAAATTCACAAGGTTGAGGAAGATCAAGTTTGATAATGAAATTCTTTCGGTAGGGATAAAATAGTAAAGAGATCAAGGGCAGAGATGTTTTCGTTGTTTTATGGACTCTGGAAATATATGTTCAGTAAGACAGAGTTTCATGTACTCATTCTTGGAATCGACAAGGCTGGGAAAACGGTAATGCACCTGTGAAATCTTCTTTTACTCATTGGGCTTTATTTTGTGATTTTGAGCTGCTTTTATTTTTGGTGGAATTGTCTTCTTTTAACACATCTTCAGATACATTAGCTGTAATTCTTATTCTGATATCAATTTGTAGACTTTGCTCGAGAAGTTGAAATCACTTTACTCAAACTTGGAAGGTCTCCCTCCTGATCGAATTGTTCCAACTGTGGGACTTAATATTGGTCGTATTGAAGCATCAAATACCAAACTTGTGTTCTGGGATCTGGGAGGTCAGGTATGTGAAATTCATCCGTGCCATTTATATTCTTTCATCTTTCTTATTCTTTATTTTAACATAGATTTGTTCTCCTTTTACTGGACTCTAGTTCCAAGTATTGTTCCACAAAATGTAGGATTGGGGAATACTATACGCTACTAGCATCATATTCAATTTTACATTTTCCAGAGAACATTATTATTGTTAATATTACTATCATTAGCTGGTTATCACATATCAGGATTGTTGTAGTCTCCAGCTGTTGCAAATCAATCCTTTCTGTAGTATCGCATATCAGGATTGTCAGAATTATTGATGCAAGAGTTGTTTGTTTTTGCTGTCAGCCTGGTCTTCGCTCAATCTGGGAAAAATATTATGAAGAAGCACATGCCGTAGTCTATGTAATTGATGCCACTTGTCCCGCACGTTTTGAAGATTCAAAATCTGCATTGGGTAGGTGATATTAAATTGCTAAATCTTGTGAACATATTGTGTTGGGTTTTTAACTATGATTTCCTATGATCATATGGCTATTGAAGTTGAGGAATAACAAAAATACGTGAGACACTGATACTATTACTTTTAACTTTTTAAAACCAGAAAAAGTTCTTCGGCATGAGGATTTGCAAGGAGCTCCTCTGTTGATTTTGGCCAACAAGCAGGTGAGAGGCAAATTATGCATCATTCCGAACCAAAAGAATAGTATCATTTCACACAAATTCATAATCAACCTAATCATGAATTTTCATAAATTTGGGCTTCCATATGTCTGAAGTTATGGAACCACAGTTTTCACGTTTTGGTATTTTCTTCAAAATGCGCACACCCTGAAATCTATGTGCATAGTTCTCCTTAGGTTACATATCTTCTATAGAAGGGTTGTAATTTGTTGTGCATCCTTCTATGTTTGATATGACGATCTGCTATTCCTCTGTCATCTCTTGTTTCTATTGTAGCTACCTTCCATTTACCAAAACCAAATTCTTTCTTTGAAGTCTTGTTGTGCTCTGAAGTCTAGTTTTTGTGTGCCTGTGAAGAACCTTGGATGCTGGCAGAAGCATTGGCATGCATTGTGTTGTGTTAACCTGGTTCTTAATTAAGAGAAAAAAATAAATTGCTCAATAAATCTCCCTGTCTTCACTCTATTGAAATACGCTGGCAATGGCAGGATCTTGCTGATAGTGTATCAGCCGAGGAACTTGCTCGATATCTAGATCTTAAAAAGTTGGATGAAAGGGTTTATATGTTTGAAGCCGTTTCAGCATATGATGGGTAAGTGGATCTTTTCTAAGCTCCATTGCTTCGCCAAATATTTAAATTTTAATTCCTCTGATACATTAGCAATATAGAAAAGAAATTTTGGCACCTGATGAACTACTACATAGTGGTTGAACCAGAGATCCGCAGTACACATTTCTCTGCACGGAGATGTGGTAGATTTACAAAATGCAGTAGCTCTTACAGTTTGATATTGGATTGCAGGATGGGGATTAAAGAAAGTGTGGAGTGGTTGGTGGAGGTAATGGAGAGAAGCAAGAGAACTGAAATGTTGAGAGCCCGTGCAGGAGCAACAGGCCCTGCTTCCAACTAGAATGTCATGTATCAAATCAACAACCGATATGGCAGTTGGGTTGCCCTGCTTCTTTCTGTAACAGTTGTGTAAATAAATCAGGCTTTTTGAATTCATTCTGATTATTTATTATTATTACATGATTCTATGTCAAAGATCAAAGTTTTCACATGTCTTCTTCAGGCTAGTGCTTCTAATTGTTCTTACTTTTTTAGCCGGAAAATTCAGAATGTAGGATAGAACTTATTATGTGAATCTTGTATTTTAAATTGCTGTTTCCTCCATACGAAAACAGTTGCAGCCTAGGAATTTTATGCATCAACATGACCCTCATTGCAATTGTCTCGTACTCGACAAGAATCAGAAGCAAGATTCAGGGACTTGAATAATGATAATAATAACACATAAATAATAGGGACATTGGATCATTTGAATACATTTGTTTCCCTTCCTTGACATCCTTTGCAAGGAATACATTTGAAGAAGCTGCTTCAGTTTTTCAAGGCACGGCGTTGAGCTGAGCTGCTATTTGCTCGCTGCCCTTATTCTTCTTCACTGCTGGTTGTGGTTCTTTGCAAATCAAAAGGAGAAAAGGCAATGTGTCATGTTCAATAATTCTAGTACACCAAAAATCCAATATATATATATATTTTTTTTCCTTCCAAAAGTAATGTAAGAAAAGAGTGAAATACTTACTGGAAATGAGGGCCATAGGTCTGGCCTTGAACAGAATCCGGTGGCGAATAATTCCAATGACTTCCAATTCTACCCCTGCGTCTCGGGAGGGCTTGAGTTTCCTTAAGACCAAGAGTGGCTTCTTCAAGGGCTGTTTGGTCCCTGTCAATTCGTGATACCCAATAGTAAAGGTGTAGGTTTGGTCCTGGGAGGAGGCGGAAGGGCGGCAGAGGAGGCCGATGTGGAGGTTGTGGAGGCGATCTTGAAATTGGGACTGAACCTCCACCATCCCTTGCAATTCCACCACCGCCCATTCTGGGCAGTTGCTCTCTCCGCAACTGCACTTCACCCGAATCTGCATTCTCTCTCTCTCTCTTCTCTTCTTCTTCACTTTCTTCTTTTCCCTCACTTTTCAATTTAACCCTTTTTTTTGGGCGGCTAACGACTCCCGCTCTCCAAACGAAGTTCTCACTATAGAATTCTACGTGGATGTAAAATAGCAAAGGACATTTGTTTTGGGCCTGAGTGCTTAGAGCCCATTACCCAAAATAAAAAGGGCATGGATAGGGCCCAACCCTGAACTCATCCATCCATCAGTTAAGGGCCCAACAATAAGAATAAATACGAATATAATAATAATAATAATAAAAGGATTATAACAGCTTTAATGGATTGTAATAGAAATTAATTCAAAATGTGTAACCCTTAACATGAATATTACAGGAGCATACACTGTTAATAAGAAAATACATTAAAGGTAAACATACACAGAGAAAACTCCGCCGAGGCAATCTCTTTCCAAAAGAGATTGTCCTTATGGCTACGTTGTGATAAACTAACACAAGAAAAAATGAAAAAAAAAAGGTTAGGGGCGTGGAACTAGGGAACTAGGTTGGTGGTATAAACAAAGTGTTGTATAAGCTGTACAAGGATTGAAGTCAGTGCAATTGTGCAAGTGCATTGCCCATGTTTCACATTGATTGCCTATCCATGCCCTTTTGGTTTGTATCTGATCCACCAGAACTACGTAAACTTGCATTCCTGGTGTGTGCAGGCTCTGAAAATTGCTGGCACAAAACATCAGTTTGGCAGAAGTTATCTAGACCAACATTTTTCAAGGTCAAGTCACTGTTTCCTTGGGTTCTTGATGAGCTTAGTTGCTGCTGAAAATACTCCTCAATATGAGGATCATAGTCCAGTGGGATTGCACCTGTGAGAGTTTTTATAGCAAATTCAATGCATGGGTCTGGCCATAAACCCCCGAAAGGCAACTCCACTGGGGATCCTGACTTCTGTTCAGCCTTATCATCCCTTCCAACTTTTCCCCCATGTTGTTCTGGTATAAAAAGGTTGCCAGGAGCCAAAACAACATCGCTCCTCTTATTGTCTTCTTCTTTGTTTCCAGAACGATCTTTGGGAGTAGCCAAGTCACCTGAAGATTGCTCACTATTGCTCCTGGAATTGTCAAAAGCTATTCCAGTGAGAGTCTCTATTGCAAATGCAATGCATGGATCTGTCAAGAAATCCCCCAGCGGCAAGTCTGGTTGAAGTCCTGGCTTCTCTTCTGCCTTATCAGTGGTTTCAAGTTTTCCTGCATGTTCTTCTGGGAAAACAGAAGCACACCTTTGCTTCTCGTCACCACTAATCACTGTTGCCACATTTTGAACATGCTTTTCTGGCTCAACCTCAGGATAACCAGGCTGTTGGAATACAGAACCAGTGGAATTACCCGAGGAAGAACCTTCAGTTCTACTATGTACTCCTTCCCCTGATTGTTTAATTGTAACTCGACGTGCTCGAGTACTTGTTTTCAGTTCTGGCACTGGATCAACTTCAACTCCAGCTAGTCGCTTTGAAGCACGACGAGGCAAGTTCAGCTCTTTCTTCTTCTTGGACTTGCCCAGGCTAAGTTGGGTCTTTTTACTTTCATGTTTAAAGAGCCCACTTTCCAGGCATTGCTTATCTGCCAGGCCTCCACCTGCTGGAACTGAAATAAATTCACTTTTGTAAGAATCACCGTCCTGTTCTTTCTGCTCCGAACCTTTGGCTTCTGTTGGATTTAAGCTGCCTGATTCAGTGTCCACCTCAGCTGCAGTCAGTTGTGTGATTTCAAATTAGATAAAAGCTTATTATATCGTAAAGTAGAATAAGGGTTGGCCCTTCGAAATCAATCTAACTTCCTAAATCATCACCCCGAAAAAAAAAGACTTATTAAGAGCCTCAAATCTTATTTCCACATAAAAGAAACAGTGTAAACAAGAGATGAAAGTTGCACATTACTCTGATCAGAAGTTTGTGCAGGAAAGGTCGGGCTTTCTCCATTACATGCTAGATTAAGTATCTGTCCATCCTTCATGATCTCATTCAAGTGCAAGCTCTGATTGAAGTTACAGACAATGTAATTTTGCCTAATAATCAAAGTTAATGATGGGCATAATAAAGTACAAACCCAAACAATCCCTTTTTCAGTATAAACTTACAGAGGCCTTTTCATCTTCCAATTCCTTATCACTGCCATGACTTGGTTCTAGA
The DNA here is from genome assembly GCF_965620075.1 of Prunus avium. NCBI lineage: Eukaryota > Viridiplantae > Streptophyta > Magnoliopsida > Rosales > Rosaceae > Prunus > Prunus avium. The sequence goes on from NC_142285.1 coordinate 42,482,962, forward strand.
ATTAGCCTTCTTGGCTCCTCATTTTCAAGATAGCGATTCACATCCTTCATAGAGCGGAATAATTTTTCACTTACAGGATCAATATAGTACTGCATACATTGAATATCGGGTCAAAGAATGTATTGATTTTTCAGTGGCCAAATTGCAGTACAAATATCATGCAAATCCTCTGCAATGCAGCCAAGCAAATCAAGAAATAGTGAAATTTTTTGAGAGATTACCGAGTCTCTCCTGATCTTATGATCCTTTTTTGTCATCCGAATTTCTTTGATCCATCCTGGAGGTAGTCCTTCTGCTATAGTCTTCTCAACCACAACCTAATTGCTTGAATAATTGAAGTTTCTATATCCAAATTAATAAAATAGGATAAAATGAAACATCTAAATGTAAATAATAAAGAGCAGTCTGTGTCAACGAACATCATTTGCTGATCGCTTCAGAGTCTCTTCAACTTTCTGTTTGACTTCATCGCTGATTTGAGAGGTGTTTAGATAGCGAGATACCTCTGCCTTGGAATTGAATTTATGTCCACTTGAGGTATCGTAATAATACTGCAATAAGCGCAAATTACATACATCTGAACTAAAGTATGTTGAGACACATCACAAAATATAATCAAGTTGATATTCTCTCCATATACAACTGTTTCAAATTTTACCTTAAAATTAACACTTATCCCCAAACCCTCGCAGTCATTTTCTTATGTTTGCTATATGTCTTAAAGAAACAATAGAAAATCCACGGAAATTTCGGGTACTGAGGCCCTATCTCGTTTCAGATTCTATATCCTACAATGTTCTCAAACGATTTCCATAACATCTTTCCTTTTTGGCAAGACTTGAAAATTGAAATGCTACCTTCTAGGACATACAAATTATGAGATAAACATCACTGATCAACATAACAATCACAACGGAATGAACCCTCTAACTTTAAAAAACATATAAATTTTCAAGTTTACATCTTCGATCACAAGGAAAAAGACCACATTTCTACCCTATTGACTTCCAAAATCCACCCAAACCCACTGTAAGTTTAGAAAACTTCGTAATCAGCTACGTGGATTACCATGTAATGCAATCCACTTAACATTAAAACTAATTTTCCGAACTTTGACAAACAAAGAAAACAAAATTCCATACTTCCCGATCAGTGTAAGCCTCTGTTAACTTGCACTAAGCATAAAAATTGGTTCTTCGCCAAGTTCAGGAACATAAAGCTAAACAAGCTATAACTTTAACATGGAAAATTACTCGAGGATCTTGCAGTCGTGAAGATAGAAAGAGCTCAAAGAAATATCGATTTTTTACCTTGTCTCTTTTACCGTTATTTCTAACTTTGACCTCAACGGTCCAACCAGTTGGGAGCCAGTCCTCGGATTTTTGGTCCGTCATCTCGCCGGAATATGACTACAGTCAGTCTCTTTCTCTCTCTCCGTGAGTCAAAAGCTTGGAAATTTAGAGTGCTCTCGGATAAAAGGTCTACTCAGACCCCACGTGTTGCCCAAACTCTCCTGCGATGCGAGGGAGGCCTAGGGGGAGGGAACGTGTACATCTCCGTTGAACGTGATTGTTTAATCATCTGCTCTGCTACGCTTAAGTACGGCTCAGTAATGCGCTTAATCAAGTTGTACCTTTGGGATGAAAGTACCCTCTCGTTTTTCCCCAAATGACTCATTTAGCCCAACGTACAATGTTTAGAATCGAAAAGTTTGAAGAAGCTTCTGAATCGGGTTGCATAGGATTGAGTTTCATCAAGTGGAATGTGCACTTTCTGGTAACGGAGATTCCACTATTGTAGTAGCCAGTGTACCATCAGTTAACCTAACACTTCCCACTTAGAAATTGACACGTGGCTCAGTGGATTTCTTATAGTTGTTGCTTGTTGTTCACTTTTGCTCTTTAACTTTGTTTTGTTTGGAGTGGAGGTGACATGGGAGTAACTGGCTACAGAAGCACTGGATTGTTGCTTTGTGAATCTCTGACACTAAAATTTGGGGTTTTTCTACGGTACCCCTAAACAGTTTGAAATTTAGCTGTACCCCTTTTTTGGCCCCTACAGAATGAGAATTGGCACTGTGTGTATTCTTTCATTTGTCTTATGAATCTGATCTTTCAAATTTTCTTTTCTTACAAGAAAAGCAAACAAGAGTAAAGACATAGAAAAGGAAACAAACTTCTGACAATGGAAAAGTTGGAAAACTTCCTTTCCATTGTCATTGCATGTTCCCAAAGGATAAGGAAAAACTTGTGCCAGCCAACATAGAATAAGCTAAGCATATATATAATTGAGTTTGGTAATGAAAGGAAACTTGGAAATCTCCAAAAGCATGTATTATAATAATTATACATCTACAAAATTACAAAGAAACAGAAAGTTTTATATATCATACAATATCCAAACTAGTATGTATCCTCTGTATCAAGTGACAGCAGATTTATTGTATTAACTAAGCTAATTGTGAAGCTGATTGGGTCCTTCATAGACAACACGATGCGAAACTGCGTGGATTACGTTGATCTTGTTCTTCCTCATGGACTCGATGGAGCTTCGAAACATTGGAGCATACCTTCTGCTGTGTATTAATCTTTGTTCTGTATCTCCATTAGAAGCTTGATTAGTACTAATAATACTAATAGATCGACCACAACTGCAACTTTGAATTATTCCCAAGAAGAGAATGAAAATAAGAATTGGGATTATACCCTTTTGAGCTTGCATGATTTGTAAGATGAGATTATTATGAGCTATAAAACAAGGCAATTGTATATATAGAAGAAGAGCAGAGGAAGTGGTATGTGTTTGTAACTTTGTGGTGTTGGCGTTTGTCAACGAGTACTTGAAAACCTTTTAATAAAGGAGCTGGCTGGCTTTTGCCTGCAGGCTGCCTGCAGTGGCCAAAATATTCCTGAACCATAATTAAAAATGCTACCACCAAGTCAGAATTCTTAATGAAATCGGTACTGTGTTACATACATGTACTTTCCCACGTTTATCCAAAATGACAAAAGTTGACTTTTAAAGAAAGTCGCTTTCTGCACTATCTAAGCTGGCCGCCTGGCCCCCATGTGTAGCTCAAGCTCGAATGTTAATTTGCACAGTTGACTTATCCTCATAGAGAGCTTTGTTTTTTTAAAATGCATAATCTAATCCATGTCTTGCTGGAATGGCTGGCAGGCATTGCTACGGCATGAATGATGAAGTTTTCCTTCTCTTTCCTCTCAAGAATGCATTATTTATGCAACTGGTGTGAAATATCTGAGTAGCCATCAATACTTTTAATCTTTTTATTTTTCAGAGTTTTGAACATTGGTATAGCGACTTCTACAGTCTACTTTGTTTCTGGGCGAAATTTATGCGAAAATTATGTTAGAATTTTCAAGCCATTTGGACTTTTTGTTGTTGTGAGAGCATTGTTTAAAGTATTAAATTCCAAAACTCCCATATGATAGCAGAAGAATTTCTAGTATCTACTGTTTCCTCGCTTGAAGACAACATTCAGGCAAGACTTCTAGCATTCATGCACTGCACCATAAAACAGATAAATCTAAAAGGCTCACTGTAACTTGGCAATTTTATCGAAATTATTTGATTTTAATACAGCCAAATTCATGTTGTCAGCAAGCAGGCTACACCAGTAAACTAACATTATAAATGACACTAAAATTAATCCGGAAAACAAAGTCAATTGCCATTTCTTATTGCATATGTATGAGATTTGACCTGTTTTACATTTAAAAACATTTTGTACTGTCTTATTTCAGCATCTGCAGTTGACTAAATACAGTCTGGTATTATTCGTGTTATGTAAGAGAGTTCTGAAATTATGAGTAAGAAAATTGCATGGATTGACCAATAAAATAAGTATAGATAAGAGAGTTCTGAAATTATGAGTAAGAAAATTGATCAAGTTAAGTTGTTTAGTGGTACAAGTATGTCTGTCAATAATATAGTCTTGAAAGGTTTGGTTTTGACAACTAAGCAGTTTAGAAGAAATGACAGCCACTGTTAGCTAGCCCCATTTTCATCCCAGACAAGTCTTCCGACAATCCGATAGGCTAATTTTCTTTGATTTTCTATAGCAATGACCTTTTTCGATCGAAAACTGTCATGCAAATAACATCCAATTAATGCAAGTTGGATTGGATGATGGCTAGCTGCAGGGGAGACAGAGTACTTGGAAATCTGGGAGCTTCTACTTTTGATATTCAATTTTTTTTCCAGTCTCTTCCAGCACATAATCAAATGCTCATCCAAAGATTGAGCATTACAGTGATTCAGCAGAGTGGCTCTGCTTTTAGTAGCTGTGAAGATCATGTTGCGTACATATTTACATAACAGAGAATCTTAATTACCATATTCCAGGTAAAACCCAACCAACACCCTTGAGATGTACTGGGTTAATTTTTCTGAGTTTGATGTAAACAAAATTATCAGACATTCGAAAAAGGTATGATATTTTACATCTCTGATTTACAACACTATGACATGATTATGCGACAAACTAAACCACTAATTGGTTCATCAACAGAACCAACTGCATAATTTGGACCTTTTCCTTCATGTTCTTTCCAAGAACCAACTGTGTCTCTCAGCCTTGAGAGTTGAGAAGAAAGTAGAATATATGTTTCATTGAAACAGATTGGTGTCTGGAAAATCCAGCTCAGTTGTGAAGTGGATTTGGTCCACTAGGGACAGCTTGATGAGCAACCGCATTTATTTGGTTGATCTTCTTATATCCAAATCCTGCAGAAGAATGAGAGCCAGAAATAAGGCGCCGGGCAAACAGAGAAGAAAACTTTGCTGTTAGTCTTGACGCCGAATCTTCACTTCTAGGACAACGCAGGCTGATGCACCGGCAACTTGAAACATGAACCAGTGCTAGAATAACAACAAAGCACAAAAACACAGGAGACAGTTTATGAATTCTCATGACTGAAAACTTGGGTACAAGTGCATTCAGGGGGAGTTTTTATAGCAAAGGAACGAGGGAGGTTCTTTGAAGTTGTTTGTATGTGTTGGCAAGCAGGTTTCAACTAAAAGGTTTATTTATAGGGAAGGATCATCAGGCACACCCTTCTGCATTTTTTTTCTCTTTTTTCCAAGGATAGGATCAAGGCAACCACTGCTGAGAAAGATCCAAAATTAACAATCAATCAATCATATCACACGACTGAACACTCATTTTCTAATCATTGATAGGCTTAAATGAAAGAAAAATATACAAGTGAAATAACAGATAATCCATTCATAAAGGACAACACATTAGAAACAGGAAAATCAGCACATCTGATAGAAGCTGATTGATGATGTTAAAGCACACATGATGGCATGATGCTGAGACATCAAGGCCATTTGGTATATGGCATTGGCAGCTCCTAATTATCTCCCAACTATGATGCATAGCTTTCTGATGCCACATGGCTCATAACAAGTTGAAATTCTGGGCTTTTAGTCGGCCAGGCATGCATATTTATCAAGTACTTTATGAGAAAAGTTGAAGCGTGTTAGCAAGGCAAGTCAAAAACATTGTAGTGAACCAAGGTGGTTGGTGTGAGTGGTTCGGCACTCTCATTCCTTAAGAGAGGTCAGGGGTTCGATCCCCGCTCTCGTATGGAGTCACCACTTTGGCCAACACTTTACCCCTTACGGGCCGACCCGGTGTGAGCGGGGATTAGTCTGGGTTGTGGTTAAGGCTTAAAGGTGCCACCCATAATTGGGGCCCATCCAGGACCACCTCGTGATTCAGACCAAAAAAAAAAAACATTGTAGTGGCCAAGGGACCAAGGCATTTAATCAATCGTACACATTGTTGTAAAACAGTGCACTGAAAAGATATCTCAATGCCCCAACTTCAACTGCCAGCAGGAGACAGCGAATGGTGCAGCTATTGAACCTGTCCTTTGTGGTCCAATTATAAGCGACGCCTATCTTGCATTGCCAATATTTGTAGGGGAACTTCTATAATGAGCGGGCTACGGTGAGGGGTTAAAATAAACCTCTCAACATTAAAACTGGTCGAATGGTTACTAAGACCCCCTTACTACAGTCTTCCTGTATTTTTAGGGATATTGAATTTGTCTTCTCAAAATTTCCAAGTGTCTAGTAGGTGCCCTTGATTTTCAAGATATGTATCACAATCTGCTGTAGAAGCAGCTTATACTTTCTCCAAAGGGGACATTGATTTTCAAGTGACATGAAGGGTAGAAAACTTGGAACATGTTTCTCCTATCTTTTAAACACCCAAATCTCTATATGGACGTGATTTGATTCTGTGTTCCAAAGCGATGGGAAAGAAAGGACTATGAGAAAAAGATAGCATGCTTCTGTTTTTATATGGCATGCTTTGTGAAGCTTGTAATGTTCCTAGACAAGGCGCTAGAGTGACAATTAACAATCTTGATCGAATCATTGATCATTGAAATTAATAAAAACGACTTCAATTTTGATGGGATTTTTCTTCATTTCTCCCTCACCTATGTCGTTTCCCACATCAAACAACCCAGCATGCGATCTTATATTACCAATAATTTGGCCATGATCATGTTTTTCTGCTCGATCACTTCCCTTGCAGCCTTCAGTTCCATCAAATTAAATTATTGAAACAGAAAAACAGGGGTACCATCTCTGGCAACATTATAAGAGCAGTTTCGTCCAAAAAACATTATAAGAGCAGAATTACAAAATTTGCAGTCTATGGGACGGGAAAAGAAAATTTTATGGATCCAAAAAGCTGTTTCGCATCATCTATATATAATTCCTTAACCGCATAAAGTACTCAACGAAGTCTGACATTGCTGATTTATTACATCACAAATTCAACATCCACGAAAATCTGATTATAACAGGAGTATCCTAGGCTATGAATGCAGTTAACTTATGAGTGCACAAGATTCACAAATACGCGCAGCCAAACCCCAACCTTGCAACTACCTCCAGAGAAATGGTTTACCCAACATTTTACTCTTGCTTAACTTCAGCACTAGATGAGGTTTCCTCAGATTTAACAGCTGGGCTTTCAGATGGAATATCTTCAGCAGCTTTAGTGGTTTCACCAGTGGCTTCTCCATCAGTTTCTGCCTTCTTAATAGTTCCAACCTTGACATACTTGCTCATGAACTTGTATTCCCAATCCTGTAAGGCGTCTAGTTCAAATGGACCAAGACCAGAGATATCACCAGTCAGATCTTTGTCTTCAAAAGACATTTTTGCAAGAGCTCTGCTAGCATCTTTTCCTGCGAACAGTGCGTAAGGCCCACCAGGTCCATAAAACATCCTGCAACCATGGTTCAGAAGTAAACAAACTAAGATCCATAAGCAAGAAATCTATTTAAGACAGTATAGGCAAAGTACTAGTAGCTATCAAACTATTAGTTGCACATAACCCTTAATGACATGGATGGTTAAGCAAGAATGGCAAAGTGTATTTTTTTACTGATATTCAACCAATCTGATGTCCATCAAAAAGTTGTTTTAGGCCAAAACATGATTTTTACCCAAAACCGATAATGAAAATCCTAAAATGCACATATAACAAACAAAAGCGAGTACGAGAAGAAGCAGTAAACTAGCGTGGTATGTTCCCATTTCCCGCTTGGTGAGGTTGAAAGAGGTCAAACTTGTTCATAGGTTTAAAAACTACGAATAAAACTCTTCAAAAACCAACTTGAATTGAAAAACCGTGGATAGACAAACACATAGCTTAACAAAATCATGTAGAAAATGAGTTGGGACAAAGTAAAGACGCTATGTAAGAAACAATTCCAAACACTTCTATTTTGCACAGACAGACATCATTACCCTTCGCCCCTCTCAAGCCAACGCTCCTAAAAAACAAACAATAAACTAATTGAGAAAATCGCATCTTTAATCATTTGATAAGATTGAACATCAACATTGGAAGCATGTGAATATGATCGATTTACTTAAATTCAAACTCCAATGAAATGCATCTCATAGATAGTAACTACTAGACCACAAAGAACTGCAATCCCCTAATTATGTAATTTGCTGCTCTAATTCTACAGGAATTTCATGATCTCAGAATAACTATAACACACAAGTCCAGAATTCCAAGGTTTTATGTGAGCCATTTGTCAACAAATTACAAATCCACAAAACATCGATGATCAAGGCTACCAAATACGCAGAACATACCAGAAATCACAAAGGCATCCAACAATTTCACATCCCCAAAAACTTAAGTACCCTTTACCCAAGCTAATCCATAAACTATTGGTTTGATGAAGATCCAAAAATCACCAGATAACCAGTAGCCGATAAGAAGAAACATGCAAACCAGGAGCTAAGGGAAGCTAAAACACCCGTTGACCGCACAAAGAAAAAAGAAAAAAGAAAAAAAATACAATAACACCTGCAAAGAAAAGCATAAATATTGAAAACCCAGAAGCCAAAAACTAAAACCCAAAATACGAATTAGAAAAATAAAAAAACAGAGAAAACCCCCAAATATGGTACCTGCTTTGAGACACGTCATAGATCTGACCCTTGATAGCCATGAGCAAAGGATTCTTGGAATCGGTGCCGTCGTATTGCTTCAACTCGTCTTCAGTGATCTCGCCCAACTGGACAGGAGGGGCCAGAGGCTGCATCTCTTCCATGCTCCTGGGCGTCTGATGGTTATCAGACGACCCAAAGAGGCCCGAGATGACATGGTATATGGCAACCAGCAGAGCTAACAGTGTGAAGAAGGTTGCAGGAGAGAGCCCTGTGTATGCTACGATTGCCTCCTTCAGTGTTTCCCACAGTTGCAGAGCCATTTTTGGTTTCCCTGGAGAGCCGGAGAGAGAGAGACTGAGAAGGAGAGAGAGCGAGAGGAGATTGAAGAAGCGGTGAAATGTTTATCAACTCCGAGTCTGAGTCATAGCGGAGTAAGTAACGTTTCGTTTGGTTTCGTTTGGTTTGGTCTTAATTCGCAGTGGTCCCACCATCACCCACCCACCAACTCTTTTTTTTTAATTAGGAAAAAAAATCCCTCTATTTCTTTCTATGTTTTTTCTTTCTTTATTTATAGTTTACTTCCTTTTATGAAATTAATTTCATTTTAATTTCCTCAGACTAGACTAATAAACAACAATACTTTTTCAATGAGCAGCTTCAGTGAAATACATTATAATAAACACACACACAGCGGAAAGTTTTATTAATTAAGGTTTAGAGGCTGGTAAAACATTCTTTACAATTAATTAAACCCTTCTTTTTTTATCGATCAAAGAGCAAGGGAGGCCACTTCATCTGCTTTCCACATTCCTTCTTCATATCTATGCCACCTGATGATCCCCTCGTCGTTTCTGGTCCTTTGACACATGCTGCACGAGTCTTCCTGCACATGCATGGCCGTAGGCATACGCATGCACGTTATAAATCTCTTTAACCTTGAAGCCTTGTCAACAATGGATGCATCAAGCTCCTCAACAATTCTAAAAGGTTGATGAGGCTGATGGGTTTCATCCAATACAACGCAATGCGATATGTTGAGAACTTCCAAGTTGGGTAGGCCCTCCAATATCACCATCAAAGCGTCCTTCGACAACATCGAGCACCGGAGGCTTAAAACCTCCAGTTTTGGAAGATATCTAACCATTGCTGAGGCAAAGGAATATGTATCACAAGTACCCATCAATTTGAGTTCCCTGAAGTTCTTGCAGTTGTAGTCAATCACCTGCAAGAGAGTGAGGTATTGATACTTTTCTATGTTCCCTATTGTCAGCGATTCAAGATGTTTCCAACACCCAATGGCCTTGCTGATGCCATCAATCTTTATTTTGTTCCAAGATGGCATAACTAATCGTCTCAGCTTCGGGCACCTGTGATCGATAATTAAGAAGAGAAACAATTAGTTATTTAATTATGTAAACCACCATCGTTTTGAAAGAGCATTTACCTACGTATACCTTTCAGCGGTGTAAGTGAAGAGGTCGTCGGGGACATATAACTGGAGATTGAAAATCAAGGTGGTTATGTTTTGGTGGCTGAGACTCAGAGAAACCTTCAAAACACGACTCAATGTCAAATCGGAGTGGCTGCAAACATAAACATACGGCTTATCTTTGGTTTTGATGAAATTATGTTTAATCATTGACAAATCAAGTGTATGACAAAGGTTGGGATCGCAGAGAGCCGAACGCCATGCACTGCAAACGGCACTGCAATGGACCTTTTCAACGGCGGAAGATAAATCAGAGACGTCGTTGAAGGACTCAAAAATCTTCCACAATATGTCGGTGCTGAGGTCTTCCCATCTCCCCAAAGTCTTCCCATCTTCCCATTCCATTGTTTCTCTCCAAAATCAAATCAACTTTAGTTTAAGATGCCAAGCAAATCGTATAAATTCTTAAATAAAGAAATTGGTTAAATGGTTAGCGTATGTAGTAACCACAAGGGAGCGGAAAAGTTCTTAATATTGAGTTTTCTACGGTCAACTGGGTGGGCGTTAGATGTATATATAGAATATTGAACAGAAACCAAGTCCCATTTGGATAGGAATTAGCTTCCCATAACTATAAGTAATAACAAGCCCTCTGAGTTCTAACCAATAAAACAATAACACGCATTATAATAATAACAAAACCCAAAATCCTAGCCCAAGCCCAAAAAACCTAGTTGGTTTAGAGCACGATGCTTAAGCAGCACAGGTATAAGGTGGCGTTTGGGATTGCTGCGCTTAATAAATAAGCAGCTTATAAAAAAAGTTTTGGAAACAAAAGCGTTTGGTAAAACAAAAGTTTTGGAAACAAAAGCGTTTGGTAAAACAATTGAAGGCTGCTTATTTTAAAAACTGCGGTGATCCACAGCAGAATCTCGAAGCAGCCAACACGCTGCTTCTTAAAGCTGCTTAAAAAAAAAAACAGCCGGTTCTTTTAAATGAATTTTCACGTTTCCCATAATACCCCTAATAATTTTCTAAATTGACAGCTTTTATCCCTCTTGCAACTCGATTCTTCTTCTTCTCTCTTGCAACTCGATTTCTGTCTGCAACTCGATTCATACCAAAAAAAAACCCAGCCCCTAGCTCTCTACGCTGTTATCTCCACTCCAGCCACAAAAATCCAAACCACAGCTTAAAATAAAAACTCAATCCTAGCTCCCCAGTTTGTGATCTCCACTCCAACCACAAAAGATCCAAACCCCAAATATATCTTCAAACATCTGTATGCGAATTGTGGAGGACCAAAATCGATAGCAATACAGGCATCTACGCTCCTTGATCAACGATTTTCACAAAAAATAGATTCTTGAATCCATCAACAATTCGTTGACCTTCTCTTGGAAACCAAAATCAAGGGAAAGTTGAAACTCATATCAAAACCACAGGAAAACAAAATTTTCATTTGGATTTGATTTCCTTCTTGTTGTTTTCTTTGATGACAACACAGTTTCTATCTGGGTTTGGGTTGAGTTTTTGGTTTTAAAATTCTCGATCTGGGTTTTTTCTCTTGGTGTTTTGGGGCAATGGAGAGAGAGAGAGAGAGAGAGATGTAGGTGGGTACGGTGTGGGATGGGGTTTTTTTAGGTTACTTTCTTAATTTAATTTTGTTTATATTTTTATATTTTTTGTCACAATTTTTGGAATTGGAACTAATTTTGTTACTTTAAAAATTTAGAATTTGTGGCAAAATAAGTAACAATTTCATCATGATGTCATTTTTGGTCATTATACATATTAAAAGCACTTTTAATAAAAATTTACCAAACACTTTGACTCTTCACAGCACTTTTTCTAATACAATTTACCAAACGCCTAGCTGTTTTTTTTTCACAGCTGTTTATTCTCACAGCACAGCAGCAATACCAAACTAGCCCTACAGCTTTCAAAAAAAACAGGCACATAAGAAAGACAAGTAATTACATAATGTACAGTACTGAAACATGTATTATTTAGAAACACCTCTCTTCATCAGGCAGTTTTATTTATGCGTTAACGAAGAAGAGGAGATGGAGCTTTATCGGGTGTGATAAGGCAAAACATTCACCAAAGGCAGAGACTACACAAGCGAGCTAATTAGCTTCTAACCCACAAATACAATTAGAGTCTCATTCCCTTGCTCTCATCATCAATAAGCAAGGGACCTCACCTCATCTTCTAGCCATAGCCCTTCTTCATACTTATACCACCTCATGAGTCCCTCGTCGTTTTTGGTCCTTTGGCACATGATGCACGAGTCTTGCATGCAAGTTAAGAACATCCGTAAACGAGATGCCTTGTCGAGAATAACTGGATCGAGTTCTTTAATAAGTCTCCTGGGTGCACGAGGCGGAGCGGTATCAATTACAAGGCAATGTGAGATATTGAGAACTTCTAGGTGTTGTAGGCCATCCAAGATAATGATTAACGCGTCCCTTAAGAGCATTGAGCATCGGAGGCTTAAAACCTTCAGTTTTGGAAGATACGCAACTAGAGTCGAAGCAAAGAAGATGTCGCAAGGCCCCATGATCTTTAGTTCATTGAAATTTTTGCAGTTCATGGCAATCTCCTCCATAAGGTATGGGGGATTCGCTATGCTAGGCATTGTCAGAGATTCAAGGTCTTTCCAGCAGCGAATGGCCTTGCAGATTCCAGTTTTTTTAATTCTGTTCCAAGCTGGCATCACTAGTCTCTTCAGCCGTGGACACCTGTTGTGACAAAGAGAAACAACCTCATATCATACATCTAAATCTCAGATTAACTTTAACCAGTGCAGGACATTCTGTACAGAGCAGGACTAAACTTTAATGTGTAAAGAAATATTACAATTCCATAACAATTGACAAGCGAACACATCTACCATGTAAACGAGTATCTAATTCAGCGGATGTCAGATTTTGGCATTCCTCCTTGTATTAATAATGAAATGCCTAGTTCTTTTCTTTTCAAATTTAAAAATAAAATTAAAAATTAAAAAAAAACAAGAATGCAGTCAAAACAACCAGCAGAAAAATTGCATCCACACCTCCAACATTTATCATTATGCTAGCACATGCATCACTCACACATAAATTACGGAATATTATAAAATTATTACCTAGCCTGGACTATAAAGTATATAATCTACACACAAAAACAGACTCCAACATTCAAAAATTAATTATTGGTGTTAATTATAAAAAATTTGTAACCAATGCATATGTTCTTAAGTGAACTGAATTGGAAGTAAGTTAGAATTGAGGAGATGAAACCAATAATATAAGAGAGAGAGAGAGAGAGAGAGAGAGAGTTTGCTAGCATACCTTTTTTCTTTAATAGACAAGACATTATAAGAGCGCTATGTTTTTAAGAGAAAAATAAACTTGTTCCTTAAAGGATGCAGTTTTATTTCAAAAAATTTGTTTATGTGGAGCGAGGGATTCAATAAACATGTCTAAATTACACAGTATAGTAAAAACATAATTACTTAAGTCTTATACAACATTTAAAACGATAAGCTAATTGTACCAGTTGAATGCCTTACCATTTTTATATATGGGCCAATATAACTTTTATAGTAATGGAATGTAAAAGGGGATAGGCAGACGCCAAAGGGAGGTGGGATTGATGAAGTAAAATCATAATTGGAAAAGAAAAAACAAACAAACATGGAGATAGGGTAGACACGTGTAAATGAGAGTTTAAGAGTTACCTTTCAGCAGTATAAGTCAACAGATCATCACTCACATACAAGTTGAAATGGAAAATCAAAGTCATCAAGTTTCCCCGGCTGAGATTCAAGGAAGTCTTCAAAACACGAGTCAATTTCTTATCAGACCGTCCACCCACATAAACATAAGGTTCTAATGGGATTTTGATGAAGTTAGATTTCATCATTGACAAATCAAGCGTTTTCCAAAGCAGAGGATCACAGCAAGCCAAGCGCCATGCACTACAGACGTGCGCAATGCCCGAAGTTAACTGATAGATGTCAAAAGACTGAAAGATCTTCACCAATATGTCAGTATCCAGGTCCTCCCATCTTCTCACAAGGGACTCACTGTCCTCCATTTCACCAGCTTTCCAAACTTCTCCAAACAACCTTACCCCGTCACAATGTCTACATAAACAAATAAAAGGAATCAATACTCTAATGGCATGCAGGAGGAATTGAATTCACAATGCGTTGAAATGAGGAGGAATTGGATTGAGGAGAGTTAGATTCCGAATTCCTATTGAAGTTGTTTACTAAACCATATGGAATTGGGGTAGGAGTGGTACTAATTCCTTATAAGTTATTTACTAAATTCACATGAATTGGAGTAGAAACCAAATTGATTACTAAAATGTCCTCGTTGTTGGGTACAAGTAGATGGAAAATTTGGAATTTTTAAAATTGTGTGAGGAATTAGAATACCACCTACCACCCAAGAGTCCAATTCCTCCAAAATCAAGAGTTGAATTCCTAATTTTGCGTGGATCCCACTCGCATTTTGATTCCTCCATGTGAAGTAAACACAGGAGTATCCGTAAAAGGAATTCAACTACTTATTTTGATTCCAATTACGGATTAGTAAACATGCCATAATATTCAATTCGCTAAAACAAGCTGCTATACAACATTTATAATTCCTTCACAAAGCCCCTCAATATTGGGTTGTCTACAATTAAATGGGTGGGCTGGCTTTAAGAGTTTAAAATTCAAGGCCTACGAGTTCTAAACAAAATAAGCGTTGAGTTAAATAATCACCTTGGGGAATTGTAAGGAGTCTCACAGAGGTAAATTTAGACGTAGAGATAAAGGGTCGAGATGAAAGAATAGATAAAGAGCACACATTATTCACAGCAACTTGCATAGTGATCTTAAGAGCACTTTTTTTCTACTTGTTTTATTTGGCTAACTGTGAAATAATCAGAGCAACTAGGTTTGGATTGATTTAACAATCCTCTTTGTTTGGGAAAATTAAAAAATTGACAATAAGGATAAAGCCTAATATCAGTCCTATGTAAGAGGCAAGCAAATTCTATGTATCAAAAACCACAGAAATGCTAATTTACTTCGCTCATTATCCAATTTCCACCTCACAGAAAAATTCAATGCCTAAAACCAAATTTTCATGACTAAAGTGAAGAGATCAACCTTGTAGATCTTGAAATCTCCAAATCCAAT
Source organism: Prunus avium (assembly GCF_965620075.1). Lineage (NCBI taxonomy): Eukaryota > Viridiplantae > Streptophyta > Magnoliopsida > Rosales > Rosaceae > Prunus > Prunus avium. The sequence goes on from NC_142285.1 coordinate 42,498,036, forward strand.
TCTAAGTTGGAATAATTCAAGTGCATAGCCGCTAAAAGCTCAAATTTTGACCACGATTTTGGTGTTTAATCGTAGCAGTCAGATCTATCAATTTCACTTCCGCAGTTCACTGAGAAACACACAAAAACATGCAACACACAAGCAGCAAACACATGCAGGGAAGAGAGAGAAAGAGAAGAGAAGAGAGAGAGAGAGATTACTTTTGTGCTCTGGTTCTTGAGGAGGGTTTATCAGTCATCTGTGGTTTGATGGTCGTCACCTGCAATAATGTAAAGAAATATTTTGGCTTCTCCCCTAAACAAGTAACTGAGAGAGAGAAGAGAAGGAAGGAAGCGGATTCTTAGGTGTCAAAATTACTAAAAAGGGCCTCTTTCCTTTTTTGTTACAGCTAGCTAGCTAACCTCCTCCTACCCTCCAAAGTCTGACTGAGCCAGTCAGTTTTCTGCCCTTGTGCATAGCTACTAGAACACCTGTCTTCTTGGCCACGTGCTCAAATCACGTGAAAAACTTGTCTGTCTCTCAGCAACCATAACCTGCGGCTTTAGACTGTACCGTACTTGGCCTCGTTTTCACAATGTTGTTTAGATTTTTTGGTTCTTATCATTTATTTCGGACTGTAAGATTTGGATGAGATTTTTTATTTTATTTTTTTGGGTCTGATTTGGATTGCATTCAAGTGTTGCTAATTTGATCCGTACATCCAAGTTCAATGCAATTGGATTAAAAAAAATACTTTAAAACGCTGCAAGAAAAATGTTATCACCATTTTTTTTCTCTATTGCCATATCATAATAATTCATAGTCTCGTATAGTTATGTTCTTTCTTTCTTCAGAATCAGAAGCATGCAGATATATGTATGGTTAATTACAAAAAGATGAAGATGGAGACTTCAAGAAATACAAAATTCTTCAGGCAAAATACTATCTACAAAATTGATGAAATTCGACGTTTCGAATCAGCCTCCGTCGCTGCTGCTGTATCCACACTTTTCAGGAATGACTGCTTATCTGAGAAATGCACAATACTGCAGTTTATATTTATGATTCAGTGTTATAAATATAAACCACCATATACTAGTGTACCAAAATCAATGAAAACTAATAAATTCCATCTTTACCTGCTTATTAACTCTCTTGCAATGCTTCTTGCGTGATTCAAATACTGAAAGCTTTGTACAGGGCCGTCAACATCAATTATTGCAGCTTTCAAATTCATAAAGAATTTCTGATACGCACCACCATTTGTCTCCTCTAAAACCGGACTCCATCCTACATGAAGGCACTCGGGAGATTCCAGCATTTCATCTTGTGCTTCTTTCTTTTGATCTGTTACCAGTGATTTTAGCAACCAATTTTTTCCATGTCTGTTTCTTGCTCGGCTGTTTACTACTGCCTCCAACCTAGCAGCCATGATAGTCGCTTGTCTTATGCACGAGGAAGGTAGCTGCAAAAACATAGAGCGCCCGGCTTAAATTACCTGAGCCATGAAGGGAAAGGGAGAGAGGGGAAAGAGGGGGGAGAGAGAGGAATACCTGTGCAAGCTCCGCAACCTTAAATCCAAAGCTCCTCTCTGAAACACCAGGCACAAGCTTATATAAGTAAGTGACATCTTCATTTTCAGATTGCATGCCTACCGTATCCATATCTCTATTTGAAGTCAGATAAGAAACATGGTATGCCTCCACTGAGCCTGGGAATTCAGTTCTAATATAAGCAATTTTTGGATAGTGCGTCACAAAGAGGACCATGCATTTTTTCTGCTGTAGCAGATTATGTAATGTAGCGTAAGCAATAGCCACGCCATCATGTGTACTCGTGCCTCTCCCAAGCTCATCGATGATAACCAATGAGCGTGCTGTGCAATTGTGGAGTATATGTGAAGCCTCGCTCAGTTCTTCAAGAAAAGTGCTTCTCCCTTGGTGGATACTGTCAGAAGCACCCATTCGAGTGAAAATTCCATCCAGCACATGCAGCTTTGCCGATGATGCTGGTACAAAGGAACCAACCTAAAAGAATCAGAACACACTTTTATAAAGCAACTGCTGTAAAAAATTCATTTATCAAGCAGCAAAAGGAAAAGTTTGGAACATTATGAGAATTATATAGCGATTAACTATAGATTAGGAAAATTAAAACAGTACTATCCCTTGAAGAACATAATGCACATATATGCATATTTATACAAAGAAGAAGAGGACCAGCTATGGTTACCATTATTTGAATTACTTTTTTAGCATATATACCTCCAATATGTCACTTTAAAAAAAACACTAGTGCCATGCAAAAACGATAGATCATTGAGAGCTCTGATTTTACCTGAGCCATGATAGCAATGAGAGCAACTTGGCGAATGTAGCAACTCTTTCCACCCATGTTCGGTCCAGTAATAATCTGACAATACTCTCTGTCTGCCTGCAAATCTGTGTCATTTGGAACAAAATTGTCTTGTAATGTAGTCTCTATGACCTGGTAAGACATTGCAACCATTAAAGAGAAGCCCCAATGACATTAATAGAGCAGCAATGGACAATCTGAAATGAGCTATAATATTGCGTGCATGCAACATTTTTATTGAAAATGCAGGACTCTTCAATTTTAATAAGGATGTAATTTGATTTCTTCAGAACTTAGGCAAACACAATGTCTCAGCTAAAATCAGCAGAAGAAAGTGGAAGTGCCAATAGAGAGTTGGGACCTAATGTTTTTTGGCATGAGTGGTATATGAGTTGTATAGTTAACTTCAAGAATTAGGAAAGTTTCCAATTAATTGTAATTATTCCTGTATTCGCATACTTTCCTTTTCTCACATACCCTGTACAGTTATAAATACCTCCAATTGGGAGAAGAATAAATCATTAGCAAATTCTACCCTATTCTCTATTTTTAGCATGTTTGTTAATTTCAATCAAATATTAAGATCGTTTACATTTGATATCAGAAGATAGAGAAGAGATCTCAACTCGACATGCAATTTTGAAGCAACCAATAATACCATTTCAAGCATTCATAATAACAAGTCCTTAGTGTTCTTAAACCCAATAAGCATTATATATGTACCGGATGACGGCCAGACAATATATGTATCTGGACAGGTTCATCATCATATACGATCACTGGACGAACATAGTTCTGCAACACATAAGTTCATAGGATTATACTTGTAATAATTTGATGACAAAATAAGTTGTGTATTGAAGCAAAATATTCTAATTAAACCTTCAGCGGATACCTTATTTCTTGAAAGAACAGCAAGTGAATGAAGACAATCTAAACTCGCTAGTGCTTGAACAGCAGCTTGGAACTCAGCATAATATTTACCAAAACCGCTTAGAAAGTTATCCCAAGCAGCACGACAGGTGATAGTGAGTTTCTCATTTGCAAGGGCTAGATGGTCTAAAGCTGTCAAAACATCAGGTGGGTGATACCGGACAGTCTTTTTGGTACTATTGATCTTAACCCAATTTGAAGGCACCTTTACATCTAAGGGCAACTGCAGGTAATGCAACATTAAATTAGATATGATATGTAACTTGCACCAGGTGTGTCCATTTTGAGAAGAATATTCCCAGAATGAAGTTAACCAACTACCTCTATCAAGTGTGTCGTTCCAGACACAATAATGAATTCCAACTTGCGCATTCCAAGCTGTTTGCGATACAAACTGATGAGAGAATCCAATTTTTCCTTTGCCAATTGAACCTCCATCCGTGCTTCAGCAACCTAACCAAATAAATTTGACAAACAAGATAGAAGGAGAGCAAACAAAAAGATAGCAAAGAGTAGCCAAAAAAAATACACGAAATTCAGAGTATTAAGCTCATAGTACAAACCTCAGGAAATTGGCCATCAGAGATTATTAAATTTGGTAGATCCTGTTTGTCGGCTGCTTCTTTGTTAAGGGTAGACAACAGTCTTGCAGCATTTCCAATTACAGTGGATGACGAAGCAGTACATATCAACTTCCTCAGCAGGTCAGAGCGTCCTGTCTTTCCTCTCAAATTTTCTTTGCTTCCCTCTTCTTCAATTTGAAGTTGCTGAAGTTGTTTTCCAGCATATAAAATAGCTTGAATCACTGCAATGAACTGAGCATACCCCTTATTCAGAAAATGAAGTTACTGAACCAGCTAGGTGAGGCAAACTACTTAGTTGAGGGTACCAAGCCCAATATGCAAAAGCCAGCCTGTGAGCACACATCACTAGATATTTTTTTTTTTTCGGGGAAAGGAATGTCACTACATCTTGATTTATAGGTATTCTTTCTTTACACTAATTTATTTATATATCTATCCATCCTTCTCCAAATCTACGTCATTAAATTTTATCTCAATTTTTCTTTAAAAGAAAAAAGATACAACAAAATTTGACTCTGATGGTAACAAATTAACGATCTACAAACATATAGCCATTCAAACTAGGCAGGTTAGAGGAGAAGCCGTGCGTCACCTCAGATGGAGTGGCAGTCCGATGAAAGATTCTTGTTATCCCACGTTGAATATCAGTTGACCGTCCCAAAGTCGTCAGAACTGAAGAAAGTATATAATTTAACTTTGGTTTCAAATTTGTTACAAAAGAATCTTCCGCATCATGCTGTTCAACATTCTGAGGAGCTTTAGAAGACCCCATTGACTCTGCAATCTCAGAAACAGCATCAAGACGAGCACAAATCATGTTTCTATCACATAAAGGGTGAGTTACCTGTACCATTCAAAGGAACTATCAACTACTGGAAAAAATAAAATCTTAAATCCCAAGAGAAATTACAAAAGATTTGCAGGCAGCTCATACCCAATGTCTAAGAAGCCTTGAACCAAATATGGTAAGAGTTTGATTCATAGACTGCAGCAAAGAGCCAGACTCAGACCCATCAGCATTGTTCTTCAATACCTAAAGGCATTTGGAATGTTTACCTAGAGTCAGAGCTAGGTAAAAACCAGAAAGTTTAAATAAAGGAGAACTGTTGTCGCTTTCAACATACTGGGCAAGCAGAATTTCTATCATGATTACACAGGGAATTTTCTAACCCTGCAACCAAGTATGCAGCATTTAATACTTTCCCTGCAATACTTAGTCATCGTGGTAAAAGCTATCTTCATGCTTTTGCACAAATCTTCATCAATAAATTTCAAATTAACACCTAATCATAGATATAAGTATTGAATACTAATGAAAAATAAACACACGACTCAGAATCACCAGTGCCAACGGATCCATGTTGGTAATGGCAATAGATTAGTAAACCTGAACCAACTATCTATAGCTAGGAATAAGTATTGAAGTAAATTACATCACTCTTTGAGAAAATCCACTCTTGTTGGCTATCCTAATTCAACCCTAGAGTTAGGTGGAAGAAAAAAGAGTCATTCATTTATACCCATTGGCATTTCAAACTCTTTTACTGGAAATCCAAAGCAAATCTCTTTGCAGCATAACACAAGAATAGGGTTAGATACCTCCAATTGCTGAAGTGCATTGGCCGAGAGAGTCATCTCCGTGCTGCTTGAGAGGGGCCTAAAAGAAGCTCCTAGGTGCAGGATCCTTTCTAAACCAAATTGTTTCAGATGACGAACAGTTAAGGCCAGTGCTTGGACTGCCAAATTTGGCATGTTCATTATTCCCTATAAAACAAAAGGAAAAAGGAAATAGAGTAACGCAAATTGCAGATGAGAAGAAGAAAACAGGAAAATAAGGTTAAACCGGAAAATGATGATAATCTAACAAAAGGAGAGGACTAAAATAAATTTTCGCCACTGACAGAGCACCTAGAAAAGAAGTATTTCATTGATCCACAAGGATAAGAGTGCCAAAGGTACGGTAAACTATTGAAAGACACTAGCATGGGGCAAACCTACCAGCTAAGGGTAAAATGCAGAACCAAAGAAATGACAGATAAAATATCACAAATATCATACCTCAATTCCCAAGCAAATAGTACTCTGATCTTTCACATCGGTATTTATCTTTGGCTGATCTGTTAAATCATCTCCATCCATGTTTTCATATAAGGACATTACTTCAGCAAAAGCACCACCTTCGTTGAAGTGGTCTCGTGAGACGTGCTCCACGCGGACATGTGAAGCAGGTCCAGAAAAAGCAAGTAACATCTAATGACAATAATCAAACCAAAAGACGAATCAAACTTGGTAATGCAATAATGACATTATGCAAGTTGAAAACCTTCTTCTGATGCTTGGATTGCCATTTTAAAAAAAATTATGATGAGCAGGCTTCCAAGTTCCAAACTTCCAATCATTATTGAGTAACAAAGTAGCTGAGGTTAATGGAAAGCCCACAATTTTAAACTAAGCAATGAAACAGATACAAACACTGATTAACATTTCGAAGACTAAACCCTGGAATTAACTCAATTCTCTAACTAAACCAGTGAAACTTTCCAGTATAAAATACCAAATACCTTCTCTGTTTGTTTGGAGAGTGGGTCCCCAATAAGCAATTCAGCGGGAGACAAGCTCAAAACCGCAGCTTCAAGCCCGCTCCTCATACAATTATCATTGAACTCTCCGTAAACAACGTCTCCAGTCGATACCTCCACCGCAACAATCCCAATTTTCACTTCAATCCCACTGTCAGCTCCGCCGTCCACATTTTCTAACGCAACGCTCTTGTCCACAACACAAGCCAAATAATTACTATCCCCACCACACCCCTCTTCTTTACCCCCGACATCCTCAGCCGCCTCCAGCGTCGCCTTGGTGTACAATGCCGACAATCCCCGGCCAAATGGGCCAGACCGGTTCGACCCGTGGGCCTTAATGGCCGCGGTTTCGGTCTGCTTCACCACGCCAACCTTGTACCCAGCGCTCACCAGCCTCCTAACGTGGACATTCAACCGGAAAGTGGGCACACTAGCAGTCAAGAAATTGTGATCCATATGGGCATAAATCCCCAAAACCCTCGCAGCAATTTCGGCGTCTTGGCCGAAGAACCGGTACTTGTAACCGACTTCCACCATCAAAAGGACATCTGGGTACCTCTTCTTGAGGTCCACCACTTGCTGCTCCAAAGGCGTGAACTTGGCAGGTGGGTTGGAAGAAGAAGAAGGTTCTGGAACGTCGGATGATGGTTCTAGAAGCTTCTGGAGGAACTTTTGGTGGAGGGAGGGATTGGGTGCGGTGGGTATAGGGTTGTGGGTGTGGGGAGAGAGTTTGGGTAGTTTTGATGGTTTGGGAGATGAGGAGGTGAGGTGGGAGGAGAGGAGAGTGCGCTTGGAGGGTGAGAAATTGACAGTGGCTGTGATTTTGGGAGGTGGGGTTGGTAGGTGATGAGGGTTTGCAGATGATGATGAGGAGGGAGGAAATGATGATGAAGAAGATGAAGGGTTTGTGGTTTTGGGTTTGGGAGCAAAGAAGCGCGATATCACTTGCTGCTTTTGCTTTCCCATGGTGGTGGTGACGATCTGAACTGAATCGCTGAGGAGGACCCAAAAAAAGGGGGGGTTTTATGATTTGGCGCGCTCATAAAAAAAAAGGAACGCCAATTCATATAAAATTTTAATGAATATTCCACCCACACCTAATAACAATATAATATTTGATATTTGATATTTTGGTTGACGTCACACGAGCCATCAATTAGAAATTTGACATTTATCATTTGAAATTTCCATTGACGATGTTAGAGCATCCGCAATGATGCTCTCTATTTCTTAGCTAAAATTTAGCTAAAAATATAAGGAAACTATTTTAGGAGCTCTCTAAAAAATTTCAACTCCAACCATACTCCCTAATTTGGAGAGTCATAAATGCTATAACTCTTTTTTGATTGGTCCATCTCTATTAAAAAATAAAATAAAAAATAGTTTGCATTAAATAAATGTTTGAAATACTCATTAAATAATGCGGCATTAAATTATAAGGAGCCACTAGGAGTCCTTTCTCTTTCCTCATATGTAGGAGCTCCTAGAGAACTCCCTATTTTAGGAGGTGGATAGGGAGCATGGTTGGAGTTGCATTTTTACAATTCCTTCCTAAAATTTGTCTACGGAGGTGGTTTAGGGAGCCCATTGCGGATGCTCTTACTAGGGTTTAGCAAAATGATACATTATTTTATGGACAATGCTTGGCTCCTTATATATCAGGAGTCATTCCTCCTCTACACATGACGTGACCTTATTTAAAAAACGACACTTTTTTTTTTCCACTGACTCTCCCTCTCTCTCTCTCTTCTCACCCACTCTCCTCTCCTCCCCCAACTCTCTCCTCTCATCTCGTCGGCTTTGTCTCTTCCCCTGCAACTCATTAGAAGAAATTTGCATCCCCTTTCTATTCCCATCGCTGCCATCTTCCCTCCTCGGCATCAACGTCGACCACTGTCTTCCATCTCCGCGTCACCTCCCACTCCCCCATTCCCCATTCTCTCTCCAATCACCCCTCCTCCATCATCATCACCCAAACACTATATCTTGTTTTCTCTCCTTTTTAATTTTTAATTTTATTTATTGGGAAGATCTGGAACTCTTATGAATGGTGGAAGATTCCAGGATACAACTTGGGGGAGAAAAATTTTCTCCGCATCACTCTCTCTCCTCTAGATCTGAGTTGAAGGGAAAGAGATGGAGAGATAAGATGAGAGAAGACAAAGCATGGGAGGAGAGGAGAGGTGAGTGGGTGAGAAGAGAGAGAAAGAAAGAGTCAGTGAAAGAAAAAAAAAAGAAAAAAAAGAAAGAAAAAAACACGTGTCATTTTGTAAGAGGCCATGTCTTGTGTTGAGGAGGAATGGCTCTTGATATATCAGGAGCCAAGCATTATCCTTATTTTATAACGTTCATTAGTCCTTTTTTTTTTCGTTCCATACACATTATTCATTTGGATCCATTTTCTTATGATGTTCTTTCTAGTTTGTATTTTCTTTGTGTAATGTGTAATATTGCACTATGCATACCTTTTGTTTTTGTTGGAACACTATGCATACCTTATTAAAATGTCCATACATTGCATAGACTAGAATATGATCATGGGAAAGAACTAATGTAAATGTAATATTTAATTCACGTGACGTATGAATTAACGTGTCAATCAACACAAAAAGACAACTTTTGATTGAATTGCACGGCATGAATCACATAGATGTGCGAATCGTTGCAAAAAATGAAACATAACGCTAAAATAAACAAAAATAAACGTACTAGTTCAAAACCTTACATTTGCTTCACACAATGCTTTTTTCTCTCCAACCCTAGTCCCGCTCTCTAAAAAAAAGTTCTTCATCCCCTCTCCTTTCTTTCTTTCCTTCTACTCTTTTTCCTCCTATGTCTGCTAATCATCTATCCCTCTCATATGTGAGAGTTTTATTTTCTTATTCATGTTTGTTTGTGGATGTCCAACCCCTATTTTTTCCCACTCGCAATCCTACCGTCACATCCATACCTATGTCCCTCCCCTCGCTGTTGAGTGCTCCACCGACTTCTCCTCCCTCATGTTTGTCCCCCTTCACATTATAGATAATGTTTGTGAAAGGGATGCTTGGTTTTGGGAGTTAAGGCTCTTTTTATATCCATTTGTTTGACCATATGAGCATGTATCGGTTTCGCCCACATTCTAGATGGTCTCTTCGGGTGTCTTCACAAGCCTTTATTCTGGTGGTTTTCACGGTGGTGCTGATCTTGGCGGCGGCAATGACAACAGTTGATGGTTAAAGATGACCTTATTTGACAAGGTTAGGGTTTGTAGTAATTTTGGGCTTTGTTTATGTGTTTGGTTTAATTTGTTTTGTTTTTCTTTTCCAATTTGTTTTGTTTTTCTTGAGTTTGTGATGTATTTGAGCTAATTAAGGCGCTTTTCCTTTCTGTCTAATAGGTTTCACCACTTTATTAGTACGTTTCAAAGCCCTAGCAACTCCATACAACAAAATTTTTACACGAACAAGATTTCAGACTTTTGTCTCTCAAGGCTGCAACTGTATGATTATTATGTTACCCCTAAAATCAATCTTGGGCGCATCTGTCATTATTTGTCTCTGAAACAAAAAGAAACATAGTACATTAATAAATATAAAAGTTATGTTCTTGAGACCTCTACGCAATTGTTAAACTGGTTGCTAATATATTCCTGCATCTTCTTCTTGGCAACCAAACTAGCACATAGTTGCATCCATCTGTGTCTCTAAATTTCTTATTTTGCTTATCTTTCTTCTGTGGTGTACATCTCAAAATAAATCCAATAATAATCTGATCCGATATGAATCCGATGTGTAACAGATATGGATTTATAGGTGCAATTTGATAGTCTAACTATTTAAATATTCATAAGAAAAAAGAAAAAAAAAGTCGGGAAAACTAAAGAGACATAGGGATATACCATTTAAATATCCATTTATAAAGTCGTGAAAAAAAAACTATATAAAAACAGTATAGCCATGCTAGGCGTACCAAACATGGGTATAGTCTCATTTAAGTAAATCCCGTCTCTTATCAAACATGGATTTCGAGTGTTATTTAACCCAGTGCAATCCAGTTAGGTGTACCAAACATGGCCTAACAATTTAAATACGTTTCAGACTTGAGCCCTTATTCATTTCAATCAATCCATAAATAAACTCTGTTTTTGTAAAAGTGCAAGTTGGTCTACGAAAATATTTACAAACAAAGAAAATATACAACCACGCTGTTTGATTCTGACAGCTGCTTAAAAATGACCCTACTCGATCGGCTACCTCTATCGAAAATTAATTTACTTTACTTGCATTTATTAATTTAGAGATAGAGGGGCTTTAATTTTCAAAGACTAGTTTTGATATGAAAAAGTCATTTAGATCTCATCTCTCGTTCATATATGCTTCTTATTTTAGATATATATTATTATATAAAAGGCTTTGCTTAGACCACGTCGTGCATAGAGGGACAAGAGCCTGTGTGTCCACACCATCTCCCCGTGCAAAAAATGAGGCACAAAAACAACCAACACTCCCCTCTTCCTCTCTTTCTCCCCCTTCGCCACAAACACCTCATCATGCAATAAGTACAATCCCTCCTACTCTCTTAATACAATCTATCAAAATTCGGATTCCTTATGAAATACCACAAAAGCCCATTCCATTCAATTACATATATACGTATGTAATTTACAAATAAAACGCTCGGGTGGTTGAGAGCAGTTATCCTTATATTCAATGTGTTATGTGTTCAAATCCCCCTATTACTTACTTGTATAAAATATATAATAATAAAAAACACAATTGTATTGTAATTAATCCCAAGTTAATTAAAGTTACTTGATTAAGCACATCAGGCATGGTACTGTAAACCTCCCTTCCTAGAGTAACGCATGACACAGTACATGTATGCAATTTGATTTCAAGTACCATAACTAGCAGATTATCTTCAACTTCTTCTAAGCAATTTGGCAAATAAAACCACTAGCTAATTCTATAAATAATGAGTTGGTGGTGGACGACTACAATGGCATTATAGTAATTTGAAGAATTGATTCTATGAAGCAGGAAACAAACAAAGTTGATAACAAAAAATACAGATGGAGAAAAATGAAATGATTTGAAAATAGGTAGCTAGCAAAAAAACGACCCTATCTACTTTCTCTCGTTATGGATTATCCACATCTCCATCGAAGTCCCCTCTACACTTAGGCAGTAGCATAGTTATGGGAGAAGAGAAGACAGCGCCTTTGGATCGATGCATGCTTGCTCCAACCAAAAGCCTCCAAGAAAATCAAACATCTCTCCACCACTCTAATTGATATATGAATGGGAAATGAAAAACGTCTCCTCACAATTCAATTTCCCAACCCAAGAAGCAAACGAAAAAGAAAGATCATCATCGGGAACTTGTGAATGGGATTTCAATCTCTCAACAGTTGTGTCTTCAAGCGTCGGCTCCACCGGAGGAGCCGTATCAAATACCATCGGCGTGATCGAGTTCGACCCATCAAACGCAGTCGTAGCCACCGGCGGAATCGCAAGAAAAATCAGAGTTTACAGCTTCAACTCTCTGCTACCCAGTGATCGATTTTCCCAAGCCAATTTGTTAGACCACGTCACTGCATGCGCCTACACTCTGTGCACCCCAGCCAAGCTCAGCAGCCTTCGCTGGCGACCCGGATCCGACGGCAGGGTCCTCTGCTCGGGAGACTACGACGGCGTCGTCACGGAGTACGATCTCGAAACGCGCCTCCCCATCTTCGAGCGCGACGAGCACGGCGGGCGCAGGGTCTGGAGCGTCGATTACTCCCATTCGGATCCGGTTCTAGGGGCATCCGGCTCCGACGACGGGACGCTCCAGATGTGGGACCCGCGCTGCGACGGCGGGGAATGCGTGGCTAGTGTGCAGCCCAGCGAGGCTCGTAATCCGGTCTGCTGCGTGGAGTTCGATCCTTTTGGTGGGGCCTTGGTGGCCGTCGGATGTGCGGACCGGAGGGCATACGGGTACGATGTGCGGAAAATGGTGGACCCGGTTTTGGTCTTCGACGGGCATAGGAAGACCGTGACTTATGTCCGGTTTATCGACGGGTGTACGGTTGTGACAGCTGGCACGGACGGGTGTTTGAAGCTGTGGGACACGGAGGATTCGCGGGAGATTCGGACGTACAAGGGGCACACAAATAATCGGAGCTTTGTCGGGTTATCGGTGTGGAGGAATGGGGGGCTAATCGGGTGCGGGTCAGAGGATAATAGGGTGTATGTGTACGATAAGAGGTGGGGCGAGCCCATTTGGCTGCATGGGTTTGGAGCGGTGGGTGAGGGTAGTAGTGGTGGGTGCGATGAGGAGCTTGGGTTTGTGAGCAGCGTTTGCTGGAGGCAAGTTGACGAGGAGCAATGCACACTTATCGCTGGTGGGTCGGATGGGGATTTGCAGGTTTTTTTGGGCAGAAGAAAGCCATTAATGTTGGATTATTAGCATTTTAACAGCTTTCATCTCCCATTATCCTACTCCAAATATTCATTTGCTGAAAATTCAATTAATTGTTGCATATGGAGAGAAGTACTGCTACGAGAAAGTTAATTTTAGCAGAAATTAATAGAAAAAACTAGATGCCATTTTGTTTTTGTTCAAGTTATTTGCAATCAATTTTCTGACTTCCATATCCATGCAGCCAATATTTCCTTCTTTTTTTTTTTTCGGGAATGATGCAGTTTTTTTTTAATTTTTAAAACAAGCAATAGTCTAAATTAAAAGGAGGAAAATTTTCTCACACACACATTACTAAGGTGTCATGATAGTTTGAATATGAAACTACTCGTCTACAAGTCAAAGTCATTTTTTACTAAGTTACACCCATTGGCCTTTGTATTATTGCATGGCATTACTGAAAAATGATAACAACTGGCATTTGGTGAAGAAAAAAAATACTGGGATTTTGTGACTCTAATAAAAAAACTCTCGTATGTAGGGTTGGGCACGGTATGAGATGACACAGGATGGAGGTCATCTCGGTATCAATCCCGAATAGGGGAATCGGGATGGGATGACACGGGATGAGAGTTTTTGAAAACATGTTCAAACCGTACCGGACCCAAACGGAATCGGTATGATTCGGTATCAATGTTGATACTGATACCGTTAAAAATCTGCAAAATTTCATAAATCAAGTGTAATACAACAAAACCCTCAATCAAGATTCAAGAGTCTTGATTGACCAACCAAGGAATGGAAATTTCATAGAAAGTTCAAGTGAAATGGAAATCAAATCTCATACAAAGAGCTTCTTGTGGGATACCTCATACATGTAACACTCTTTCTCAGTCAAGTTAACAAATGTAAGTTGCTTCACTTCTTATTCTTCAATCAGTCTTTTATGTTGTCCTAGGATAATCATATTTTAAATATAATTGAGGCTAACTGGAGTTTTGAAGTAATTTGTGTTGTTGGGTTGCATGCTGTAATTTGAACTATATCTACTTACCTTTCCTTCATTTTGCTTATGGACAGATTTTGGTGGGCGGCATGACAGTTGGGAAGAGTATTTTGCTTGCAGTTTTGCTCTGTTTCTACATGTAATTGGAGTAATTTTCATGTGATGTTTAATAGCTGCTTTGGAGAAGAATGAAGATTTGATTTCCAAATTAAGTACCCCCTGATTTTTCTACATAGAAACTCAAAGAGACTTTGGGTTGGGGTTTTCTTGAGAGAGAGAGGGTGGGGGGAGGAGAAGAAGAAGATGAGATCGATTGATGGTGGAGGATTTGGGAATTACAGCTTCAAATCGTGACTGGAGAAAGGAGAAAGGAGAAGATAAGAGAAAAAAAGAATTAAAACAAAGAGAAAGATGAGTTGACGAAATATCTGTGGAAGAGAGTAGGGGTGGAACTAAAATTAAATTACGATTAATAAAACTAATTTACTGTTCTGTACGGTATGACACCAACCGGGATCATAAATATGGAACTGATGTCGTGCCAAACAGTAATGAGATGACACGGTATCATCTCGTTTACACGTCAACACCAAACGGGACGGCACGAGATTGGCACAGTTTGACATGGTTTCGGGATGGTTTCGGTATTTCAGTTTTGATGCCCACCCCTACCCGTATGTAGTGAGCAGGAGATGGCTCACATGGTGGTTTTGATAACATGGTGGTTGGATCGAGAGTTTGGCAAGTTTTTGTTCGATGTCAATATTTTCATTAGGGTTTTGATCATTAAGTACTTCTTTGTGAAATTAAACAGTTCACTGGATTTGATAACCTTCTTCTAAGAAACAAAAGGAATAATCTTCATTTTCTTGAATTGTTCTTTTCTCTTTATTGTGCATAAAATAAATTCACCAAAAATAACTTCATCTTTTTTTTTCCTTTTTTTTTTTTTTTTGCGGATAACAGAAGAATTCATTCATAAACCATGTCAATTACACAGAATTGACATCATTTCAGACCCTCTAAACACGAAGGGGTCAAGCCAAAGCTAAGAAATACAACAATGCACACAAAGGCCAGAATCAGTGAGCAAAAAATTAACACTAAACCCAGTTGACAAGAAGCCATAACCAAACTTGCAAAACCAGTGCCACAAGTGAATTCAATAATCAATATAGACAACATCTGATTTCACCTAAGAGAAAGGACATAACTACCCAGCTTCCTCTCGACACTCCAATAAGCATCATAACACAATCTCTTCTCCATCAGATCATCATCACCCAGATTCTAAAAATTCCTCAAAGCTTATCCTCCATAACCAACCCCAAACCTCTAACAAATCCAGATATTAAGGCAAGCCAAGCAAGACCTTTATACATAGAAATCTGGCTTATCCTCCATAACCAACCCCAACTCTCTCATGAATAATAAACTCACATAATATTTATAATGGAGCCCAACTTTCCTTATTTTGTAATGAAAGACAAGTGAAAAGTGAATATTAATGTTATTAAATTAATATCATTACGAAGCTACAACAACATATTAAGATAAATTAATATTTAATGTGGGGCCCTATTCGTTCGCTCACTTTGTCAATACTACATAATATGTGAATTAAGAGTAATGCTAGAGACACAAAATTTGTGCACCAAATTTGAGTCCCAAATAATATGGCACATGCCACACCATAAATGTTTAATTAACCAATTCCAACTTAATTATGATTTAGTTAATTTATTTTAGGAAAAAAAAAATCTAAACTTACTTAATCAACATACCTACAAGTACAACCAACCCTAAAGAGTCCAACTTGCCGTGGCACCACCGTTTTCCCACCATCAGCGAAGCTTGTTCGTACTAAATTATCAGTCAATGGGTTTCAGTGGGGACTCTTTCTTTCAAACTCTCTTGGTGTAAGGATCCGATGCGCATATACAGACAAGCTAATGGAATCAAAACTGAATATATGTGCACGAGTCTTCTCTTCCATTCAATCGGTTTATGTGGTTTAACTCATCAATCTTCTCTTCCCATCATTAGTTCCCAATATCCTAAATTATCTTCATGGAGTCACAATGGAACCGAATTTTCATGTTAAAGTCTTAATTTTAGATCCTTGTTTTCAAGATGAAGATGATGATGGTTGTAAAAGTCTCAAATTTTGATCCTTATTTCCAAAATGAGGACGATTAGAGCCAATAATGGTACAATGACAAACTAAATTGTTTAGGGTTGCAGGGATTTTGATTGATTCAGTTTTATTTTCATTTTAGAGTAAAACCAACTAAATTAGAATCTAATTTGTAATTAGTTATTTAAATATTTATGATGTAACATATACCACGTCATTTGAGACTTAAATTTAAGGGTATATTTTTGCTCACCACTTTAACCAAAGATGTACTCTCATCACCTTTCTCAATACTTGACACGTGTCCCTTGGCATAACTATAGTTAACTATTTACTTTGTATTTATGCAACCATTGTTATGTCAATAAACACGTGTCAAATGTTGAAAAAGATGGTTAAAGTACACCTTGGGTTAAAGTGAGGAGCAAAAATGCTCCTCAAATTTAATATAAAAATTTATTGTATCTAGCATTAGGGATCATTTTTGCTCACCACTTTAACCATAGGTGTACCCTCACCACCATCCTCAATGCTTGACATGTGTTCATAGATATAACCATAGTTAACTTTTGCTTTGTATTTATGGAATTATGGTTATGTCTATGGACACGTGTCAAGCATTGAGGATGCTGGTGAGGGTACACCTATGGTTAAAGTGGTGAGCAAAAACGCACCTCTAGCAGTAACCATGAATTAATAACGATGTGTTAATGTACCGTAACATATTTTTCCTGCCCATAAGAGTCAAAAGTCAAAACCAACATCGATCACCGTTGGATTGGCGTCAATGGAGACGTGGAAGACTTTATATGAGATTCGACGGGAGAAGATGAGTCGTTGATTTTGGAAGTCACAGATCTAGAGTGTTAAAACGAGGGCACCAGTGTAGAAGTAAACTGTAGAATACTCCGTGTCGTTCTCGTTTCCAATTAAACTAAACCCTGCTTTGTTTTGGGTTTTGGGTAGCTCCATTTCTTCCGAGCAGCCTAGAAACCGAGAGGAGG
The DNA here is from genome assembly GCF_965620075.1 of Prunus avium. Lineage (NCBI taxonomy): Eukaryota > Viridiplantae > Streptophyta > Magnoliopsida > Rosales > Rosaceae > Prunus > Prunus avium. The sequence goes on from NC_142285.1 coordinate 42,515,000, forward strand.
GTTGGGATTTTCAGAGAGAGAGAGAGAAAAAAAAATGGTGACGTCGGCGGTGGTGAACACGTACCCACTGTCGAGCTACACGTTCGGGACCAAAGAGCCCAAGATGGAGAAGGATACCTCCGTCGCTGATCGCCTCGCTCGAATGAAAATCAAGTATGCCTCATTTTTTTAAAATTTATTTACTCCTTTCAATTTGTTCCAACACTTTTTAGATTTTGAAAGTTGTTTACGCTCTAAACCCTAGTTTTTTCGTTTTGGTGTGTGAATCGGCAGCTATATGAAAGAGGGAATGAGGACCAGCGTCGAAGCGATTTTACTGGTATGTGATTTGACTCAACAACCCCCCTCTTCTCATAATTTCCTTTTATTTTGTTGATTTGTTATAAATTGGAAAAAAAACTTGTTGCATTTCATTTTATTATTTCTTGTTCAATTGCACATTATAAGGGCTCTTGAGGTCGTGCCTTCCTTGCTATACATGAATTTTTGAGTTAAATAATTCGTGCATCATTGAATGAGGAATTAATGTATCACACATGGCACCAGCTCGATAGGAATTTTCTTTTATCAATAGAGCACAGCAAGGAAGGAGAATAGGATTTGTTTGTTTCATGGTCTCTGATAAATGTATATAAAAGTACTTACCAATGGGTATTAGATGTCATTTTAGGTTTTTAGTTCTTGTTATGTTTTCATGTTCCACATTCTCGTAATTGTAGATGTTATCGCTTGGATGGACAGAAATTAGACATGAACTTGATTTAACATTTTCATTCTTTCCCTGGCCTCAACGTATGTCTACACTGTGCAGGTACAGGAACATAATCATCCCCACATACTTCTCCTGCAGATTGGGAACACATTCTGCAAACTTCCTGGTGGACGACTCAAGCCAGGAGAGAATGGTATGACCTTACCCTGTATTCCATCCTTTTCATGGTGCATTCATTTTTCCTAGTTCATATTTTTGAAGACTGACGCCTGTTCTTTTTTGGTTTCTTTGTGTTGATGGGTATCTTTATGTTGCAGAAATTGAGGGGCTGAAAAGAAAGCTGACTAGCAAGCTTGGTGCTAATTCACCTGCCCTTGTGCCAGACTGGCAGGTACTACTCTCTGATTTATTATCAATTTGAGTATAGATGTCAGAAAGATTTTAGAAGCATATAGGACTAGAGGAAAAACACATGAGAAGTATTAGTTGGAAGTGAGTTGACTGTAAGTGTGAAAAGGTAATGACAAATGAATGGAAGTTCCAAGGCGACCAAAAATGCAATATAGCTAGACATATTAGCCTTTTCTATGTGCTTCTTCAGTGATCTGTTTCATCAAAGTGAACTTGGTTTATGAGAAGTTGCAGCATGTCAATTTCACAGTGCCACTAATTCTGTTTGAAAACCTGGAACTTGGAAATTATGGTTAAAGGCGTCTATCCTATGACCCTAGTGTGAACTTGCAAGGCTACAACATGTCTATTTTGTCAATGCTCATTACTTACATTGTCCCTTTGGTGCAGATAGGAGAGTGTGTGGCTATCTGGTGGAGGCCAAACTTTGAAACCATAATGTATCCATATTGCCCTCCTCACATAACAAAACCCAAGGTAAATGACTATCAAAAGATAAATCTTGGGCTATTGTTTCTGTTGACAGCTTTGTTGGGCTGCATATTATATCTCCTTCCCTCTCTTTTCCACTCACTGATTTTTTACCGACACAACTTTTTTATTTACCCAGTTTTGGTAATGCAGGAGTGTAAGAAGCTTTTTCTTGTCCACTTATCTGAGAGAGAGTACTTTGCAGTCCCAAAAAACCTGAAACTTCTTGCAGTTCCATTGTTTGAACTCTATGATAATGTTCAGGTAGTGTGATCATTTCACAATCTTCTGCTTTCCTACTTCATATTGGAATTTGAATGACTTGTTTTCGTTGTGAATTCTAAGTCTTTTAAAAGAAATAGGTTTGCTGCATCAGAAACTGTTCAGAATTATGATTCATAAGCTTTATATAATTACTTCTTATGATTGCCCTTGCCCTGATCCCCTTTTGTTTGTAGTTTAAGATAACAACCCTAAACTTTTTCTTCCTCTCACTTAATCTTAATTTTTGCCTTTATTTTCTCATGATATTCTTCTCTTAATTGCAGAGATATGGGCCTGTCATATCTACAATTCCCCAGCAGCTTTCGAGATTCCAATTCAACATGATCAGTTCATGAAGCGAGGAATTTTGAAGTTACCCTGGTTGCACTATCCATCATACTGACGATCTTATCTTGATATCATCACATGGATGACTAAAACTCAAGACCTGGATATTATTTTGTTACTGAACTTAAGTTGGTTAGTATGAGATCCTTCAGTTTATCCAGATGACTTATCTTAGGATATTGACCGTCCATCTATGTTTGGCCATTAATCTTATTTGCTAATGCCTTTTGCATTGCACTTGGAACTTTGTTAAAACCGTGTTTGTATTGTTCCAGTTCTCGTAGTAGCTAGTGGTAAAATTGAGATATTCTTGTTTCTCAGAAAGAAGATATGTTAGTTTCTTAAGACTGGGGAGCGATACAATTAGTTGTCACAGGTTCTTTTAATATGAGATTTCGTAGCTGCTTTGGTGTAATGATGGGTAGGAGGAGATGTATGTTTTTAGAGTGTACTGACAGCTTCTTAACTTTGTGTAATTGATGGGTAGCAGATGGATGCGTTCACAGCATTCTTATCAGCTTCATTTTGTTGAAGCCCTCATGTAATCATCTTTGTAGAATTCGCCTTGCATCAGTAAAATTCTTTCTATTATCAAGGAGTTTTCTTAAAAGATGTGGTTTGATGAATGCTGCCTGGTGCGTTTTGTTCTCCTGGTTCAGTTTACTTCTCATTCATGCTAAATATCTGTGCCCAAGGAATGCCACTGTGACGATGAGGGAAGATACAGACCCATATAGCTGGAAGAGGTGATGAACATTAAACATAAGATTTTGGACTAAATCAATGAATTAGTATTTTTACAATTTGAAGGTTTCCTTCATATTTTCTCCTCTCCATTGTAATCTAAATAGCTTCTGCTCCCGGGTTCCAAGGTTCCATTAGAAGCATAAACATGACTGCACCCTGTTTTCTTCCAAATTTTCTTCTCATCCATTTTTTCTCTTGTGCTTTGAGCCTCTGGCCATTGCCCTGCTGAGGCATGCGTATTCGACAAGAGCACATAAACCCCAGATTCATTTGTCTCCAACCCAGTAGCCCTCTCTATCACTTCCTCTGCCAACTTAAAGTGACTTCTTAGTCTGCAACCCCCAAGCAAGGCTCCCCAAATAGCAATGTCAGGCTTATATGGCATTTCCTTTACTATACGTAGTGCTTCCTCCAGCTGACCATTTCGGCTCAGTAAATCAATGAGGCAGCCAAAATGTTCGAGTTTTGGTACAACACCAAATTCTCTCTCCATAGCGTAGAAGATTCTTTCACCTTCTTCTACCAAGCCTCCATGGCTGCAAGCAAAGAGAGCAGCGGTGAATGTGAAGTCATTCGGCTTCAATCCTTCCTTTTGCATCAATGAGTATACCTTCATGGCATCTTCTGTCCTTCCATGAATAGCTACTGCTCTAATCATAACATTCCAGCAAAATACATCCCTCTTTCCCATCTTGGCAAAAAGCGTAAAAGCTCTATTTATGTCCCCGCACTTTGCATACATATCTACGAGGGCAGTTCCTAAAATGGTTCCAAAATGAGACCAATCTCCTATCAAGTAGTGTGTCCACTTTCCAAACTCTAGAGCACCCAAGCGGGAACAAGCCGACAGAACAGAAACGAATGTTTGTGCATCTGGAACAACATCTTCCGATTGCATTTGGACAAAAAGATCCAATGCTTCTTCATACTGTAAATGTTGGCTGTAACTTGATATCATAGAGTTCCAAGAAACCACATTCTTGCATGGCATTGTCTCAAAAAACTTTATGGCTGTTATAAGGTCACCTGCATTGGCATACACTCCGATCATCAACGTCCAAGAGACGACATTCTTCTCTGGCATCCGCTCAAACAAATCTCTCGCATTACCTACATCCCTTACTTCAGCATAACCAGAAATCATAGAATTCCATGAAACAACGTCCCTTTCAGGCATTACATCAAACAGCTTTCTTGCACTCTGAACATCACAAACGCTGACATAACGTGAAATCATGCGGTTCCATACTTCTACAGGTTTCACACACATACCATCAAAAGCCCTGCGGGCATCATTCGAAGTCCCATGATTGACAACAGCCGGGTCACAAGAATCCAACTTTTTAACATACATATTGAAAAGCGCATTAGCAACTGCTAGATTTGACTCGAACCCATGCTTTACTATATGGCAATGCACTTGTTTCCCTTTTCTGTACCAACCCATTTTAGTACACGAGTTTAAGACATATGGGTAGGTGAAATTATGGGGTTTGAGTCCTCTAAGAGGCATTTCATCAAACAGTGAGACGCATTTCTCGAAGGGACCATTTGTATCGTACCCTCTAATCATGGCATTCTGAATCATAATGTCGTTACTGAGTTCAGGACCCAATTGGGAAAATATGAGATTGGGATACTCCATAGTTCCAAACTCGGTGCTCCGCCGAAGAAATTTTGAGAAAATTTGGATGTTTCGGTTGAGAAAGGTTGTGACAATGAGGGCATGTATTTGCTTTAACTGTCTGAATGTGCATTGTGGCAATACTTTTGAGAGGTTGAGCTCTAAGGAACAAGCCATGCCTTGCATAATGGGAGCACACTAATCCAGTAGCTCTTTTGCTTCCGTCTGTTTTTCTTTTAATTACTTCTTTTCGTTTTTGGGTTAAAAGGAAATATAAAAAAAAAGCAACCAACTTGAGAGTGTATAGAATCCACGCAGCTTTCTTATTAATTGAGAATGATGCTTGTCTTTGCTTAATCGCATTTGGTTTTGTTAAAAAGAAGGAATCTTGACAAATCTAACTTGAAGTTTGGTGTAATATGATCAAATGTAGTATAAATAATTTTGGAAAAGATTAATAAGGCAGACGTGCAAACTCTGTTTCATTTTCTTAAGATAAGATGTTGGAAGTGTATAGGCAGGCAGCTCGTGAAACAGCAGCCTAAGCCTCCCAAGCCAAAGGTATCATTTCCACGTGCCATAAAACAAAGTTTAAGAGTTGGTCAATGAGATTACTTAAGGATACTGTAATATTTTTTGTGTCATATCCTCTTGTCCTATACTGTGTTGGCTTTTCATGAGTCAGATGTTTAAACGACCAACAACTTATTTAATATGGTTTTTCCAGAAGCAAAACTTATTTAATTTGGATAGCAGAAGAGTAAGCAACCCTGGAACCAATTGCTTTGTAACAGTTGACACCATCCACTTAAGCAGACAGCTTTTTTCAGAGAATACTTAAAGTAGATCAACGCTGTCTTAATCTCTGTCCTTTTTTGCATTATACTAAAACAAATAAGAGAAATATTATTAAGGAGAAGTTGGGTTTTGTTTCTTATGTTCTATGTTAGGTTTGCCAGGTTCAATCCCTGGAAATTTTATTTGCAACCTATTTTCTCTGATATGAAAGAAGCAGGAAAAGATGGACAGCTTGTCAGTCCCACCAACACAAGTCTTCGACTTCATTCATGGAATCAAATCAATTTTCTGAGATTAGATTCTTCTTTACTTAATTTCATACATATTTGTCATAATTTAGTTGTCGCTTAACATTTGTAAAACTTCCATGACAACCAAAAAAAGAAGTTCTATAACAAAGTCAGAGTCATGGAAGTCAAATTTGGCTTGATGACAGATAATTATCGACTTTGGAGGAATAAGCTTGTATTGCAACAAACAGAATATGAGACAAAATAACGTATATCTTTGTCAATCATTGATATAAAGGTATTAAAGTTGGAGATGGAAAGTATGCACAAGTTGTAGAATAAAACAGAATATGAGATAAAATGAAGACTGGTTTGCAGTTGAAGTTACAATAGAATTTCAGAAAAGAAAATCATGCCATATAAATTTTCTTCCCGGTGAATAAAATCAAAACAGCACAAGGTAATTTCAACAGTGACACAACACAGCAGGTTTTAATAAAAAGGAAAGGATCAGTATTGTCTAACCAACCACCATATCAAGGATAACTTTCTGATGCTGATAGTATCTTTTGCAGGTACGAGGTTAATTCCTGAGGTCAAGGGTCGTGGGTTTTGGGGACATAATTGGTTTTTGTTGTGTAAAGCTGCTGTTATTATTATTATTACAACTTGGTGATTAGTTCTTAATGGTGAGGCAGTTGTAGTGTGCGATTGCTTTTGTTGTCTTATCTCATGTTCTAACTTCTAAGTCTTTGTTTAAGATGGCCAATGAGTTTAATGTTATGAACTAATGAATGTTCTGATTTGCTTGCTGTCAAACTGGTTTTGTTTGTATCGAACCTTCAAAAGAAAACACATGGTTTACTACCAACAACTTAAAATAAACCATCACTATCGTTAATGTGTCACACTGTCCTGTCCTGATTCCATTATAATGATGCAATCAAGGTTCAAGGTTTCAAAACCAAGAGCTTCTAAGAAAGAAAGAAAAAACCTCAAAAAACCCAAATTGCTGTTTTTTTTAATCTCACTATAAATTTATAAAATACAAGTGATTAGGCATGGTTGAGATATGAAGCTAAAACGTGGAAGATGAATTAATCCCAAATAAATGTGCTCTAGATCCATAATTCATGCACCCTAAACCACCCAACCCAAGAACATTGAACATGAAGCATGCTTCAAGATTAATGGAGGGTGTACCCATCTAGAGCTTTTAATTTTCTTTTTTTTTGGAACATGCATAAAGGACTTACTTGAATATGTTTTTCTTTTGGGTCATTTTACTTTAATAAGTCGATATGAAGAAACGTATCCCTCAACCCATTTTAAAGACAAGGGGAAGAAGACAATCTGCTTAAAACAGACAGAGTACCATATGATCCATATGAATAATCAAAATTTGTGATTGCTGCAGCAGATAATGATGAGTGTTTTGGGAAACAGAGTGCAGCTGGGATAGAAACTAATGAAGCAAAAGGGACTCTGTCTGCATTGTCAAGGTAGAAAGCTTACTTTTTTACAAAAATGAACCTCGTTTTTCATATACATGGGGCAGTTTAAATTGAATTGAACATATGGAGACTTATAATGAAGTCAATATTCGACAGGGAAGGAATGAGTCATATATATATATTCTTGTAACTTAAGCAATGACTTTGACTAACAGGAAACGACAAAAAGTTAAACACATTTTAAGAATATACTAATTAGTTCTTTCAACTTGATGATCCACTTGGAAATCACAATTATACAAACTTAAACAGGTTTTTATATATTAAAAGTAATTAAAGGTTCACAATTAAAATTAAGAACAAAAATATTGCAGAGTATTTAGGTGGCAAAGGGAAAGATGTTGATGTGAGAGACACCGACACAATTTAATTACTGTATTCCATTCCCATTGTTCATTGTGTAATGTAGGGCAAGCTTGGCATACATTTTTTAATTCTTGGTAGACAAATGGGGGATCTGGGTTGACAAAACGATAATATTTTCATATGGGTATCTCCAAAGAAATAGAGCCATGCGCAATACATATATATTTTTTCCTTTATATAAATATATATATATATATATATATATATCAAAACGATATTATTCCTCATTTAAAATGGAAATAAACAATCTAAACTTAATAAACGAGTGAATTGAATTGGTCATTCTCAATTAAACCAATGATTGTTTGAATAATTGCTTATTGTCCATCGATTCATTGGTTCATGGATGAGAGTTGGGTTGGGTTTGGGGACAAAGGGATATTTTCGAATAATCCAACAGATGAAATACTGACTGCCTTTGGATCTTTGTATCCGGTGTCCATTTGTCCCTTTTGCATTTCTTTATATTACCATGCCTATCCAACAAGATTTTTCAATATTTCAAAGGAATCGATTTCCCATTACTTAAAGTCCAATCAAGCTAAACCCCCTTTTAACAAATTTCCTTTTCAATGGAAAAATACTGTCGGTAGGTTAGAGAGAGAGTAGAGAAGTGATTAAAATAATAAACCATGATGGCATTATATTGATTTAATGTATGTCACCTAGTTCCCCAAGAGCATCATCATAAAAAGCAGAGGCAATTTTCTAAAAATTACACCAATTTTTTTTTACTACAAGCGATTGGGGTAGGGGAGTTTGCACAAATATTCCTTGGGTACTTGGGGATCTTAAACCTTTGCCCACATGGATGAAGGTGGAGTAGACCTTCATACTTTTGTCAAACCTTACCCTTTTGAAAACTTTGTTGGTGAAATCAAGGAATTAGATTCTTCTACCAAAGTCTTCTCTCTAATTATTTCGTTTATTTTCTTCATTAATGGGAGAAATGTTTTGGCAAGCACTTTTGGGTAGAAGCTGCTTTTTAACTAGAGTCAACTCTCATCCCCAAGTGACATTTTGGATGAGTGCATATTCTTTACAGCTTGATTTGCGTGGTTCAGAGTATTATATGACATCAGAGGCATGTTGGTCGTTTTCTTTTACAGCAACACAAGTCTCATAAAATAATGATGTAATTGTTGCAAGAAATGGATATTATGAACCTACACATCCATCCATCCATGGACAAAGTTCTAAATTCAATCAAAACCAAAACCAGCTTGAATCAATCTCTGCAACTCTAAAAGAAGAGAAGAGGGTCTTAATTAATTTATAAATGGAGCTTAAAAACAGAGGTGGTTTAAATTACATAGGTTAACTTGTATAAATTAATCCCACATGGGTGCACAGTAGATCACAGCTTCTCCCAAGTTAATACCTTTAAATTAGGTTATTAAGAAGTCAAATTAGTTACATATGGGCAGGTTTGCATTCTTGGGCAACCATGACTTTCTTAAAACCTTGCAGCTTTATCTTACCTCATGGTCGAATATGAAAATACAACAACAAGCATAAAATATATATATGTTTCGTACTTTGTTAATTCTTTTAGAGAGCAGACTTCAACTAATCATTGCTTTAAGTACCAGAGCCCAATTGAGGTCAGCTGTTCATTGCTCTACAGCCTAGTTTCCCCTGTCTCTCTCTCTCTCTCTCTCTCTCTCTCTCTGTGTTTTTCTCATAATTCACAACATATATATACAACAGGTTGCAACTTGCAAGTTTTGTTGGTGGAAAAATGGGCTGCAAGTCATCAGATAAGCCAAAGCCAAAGCACAGAAAGGGATTGTGGTCACCTGAAGAAGACCAAAGGCTTCGAAACTACATCCTCAAGCATGGCCATGGCTGTTGGAGCTCCGTTCCGATAAACGCCGGTGAGTTTACCATTTTTCTTCTGTTCTTTTTGCTACAACCCTAAATAAACTCTGCCTGGTTCTAATTAAGGAATGCATCATAGCTGGTTTATTATAGTATTGGCACATTGGCCTATATTTAACATTGCTGGAAAAAAGAATGACAGAGGAATCTAAGATGGTTTTGATGATCAAGAATTTCTAGCTTTTGGTTCCTTTTTTATAATTATATAAAATGGCCAATCACCAATCTATTGTTAATGCAAATTCTGTGGCAAGATTAACGAGTGTTAAAATTTCAAGATGAAAATGACCCCATTTTGTCATTTAATCTTTTGGAGTTGGTAAAGATGGCTCTGTGAGCCAACAGCAATAGAGCTTGTGGTAAACTCTGAGGTATCTAAGCAAAGGAGATTGATGGTGACTTTTCTATATAATTGGCTTAAACATCCCCCTCAATTTGACTTTAATGTCATATGTAATTGTTATTCATAAGATTATAATATACATGCAGGTTTGCAAAGGAATGGAAAGAGCTGCAGATTAAGGTGGATAAATTACTTGAGGCCGGGGTTAAAGCGAGGGACATTTAGCAAACAAGAGGAGGAGACAATCCTGACCCTTCATCATATGTTAGGGAACAAGTAAGCAATCAAGCAAGATAACCATCTTTTGTTTTTCTTGTATACTTGTTTATTACTTTTCTTCGTTTAGGGTAATTTCTGGGTCAATTATGGATGTTGATGTATAATGATATTAATATAGAAGTAATTATTAAAACCAGGTGGTCTCAAATTGCACAGCATTTGCCAGGAAGAACAGACAATGAGATAAAAAATTACTGGCATTCTTATTTGAAGAAGAAAGTGGCCAAAGCTGAAGAAATCGTGGAAGGCCAAAGCAAATCTCAATATACAAGTACTACTTCAAGCTCAGACAACTTAGAGTGTTCACCATCTCCCCACAAGCCCACAACCAGTATTAATCCAAGTTATGAGTCAGTGGAAAAATCACCAACATTAATTCCCCAGACTGGTGATCAAACTCACAGAAGCCCTTTACCAAAGATTTTGTTTGCTGAGTGGCTTTCCTTAGACCATGTTCATGGTGGAAGCTATGCAAATAATATTGGTGACGCTGGGGTTTCCAGGGAAGGCTTTGATCACAGTTCTAATAATCTTCAAGCAGATCATGCTCTAGGACATGATTTTTTATTGAACAATGAAGGAACATTTGAGAATGGTTTTCATGGAGCGGCTACTGAGATGATCAATTCATCACAATTTAAGTTTGAGGATCAGATTTCAGGAACTGGGTTTGTTGATTTTATATCAGGCGGTGATATGTGTAGTGATTTCGACTTGCACAACGATGTAATGTATTTTTATAAATAAGGGAAAAAAATTAAGTTCCAAGGCAACAGTGAAAGAATAACCTCTAACTATGCTAATGCTTCTTAGTAACAATATTAGCGGTTATTCTTTCATATTTGCTTCAACATATGGAATTACTTGAAAAACAAGTACAGACTTTGAATTGATCTCATTCTTATGGGTCTAAAAAAATACTCATTGACCAAGACAACTTGAGTTTCAAGACCTTAGAGTGTAATTTCGTTTATCTTTCTTCTTCTGTCCAAGCTGGTGTAGTATGTGCAAATTATACAGTTTGGCAACCAGAGCATTCTTAAACCATAACCTTCATGAACGAGATGATCAAACAAACAAATCTGTGTACGTAACTCATCAACGCGAACAATCGGGGGTTTCTTAACCCTAATTCCCCACTTAGTTTAAAATCATGAAATTGTCGTCTGTATGGACTATGGTGGCCCAAAGAAGAACAGTGACAACAAAAATAGTGACCGTGATAGGCGTCCATTTCATTGCGATCACCTATGTATATAGAAATATATAACTTGAATAAAAGAAATTATCTTAATTTCCATTATGTCTGAGTTTTGAGTAAAATGTACCTCAAGGCGTGGCGAACACCAAATAGGTGAAACAGCTTGTGAAGTACTAGTCGACGGTCTTTCCAAGATTTCTGTAAATTTAAGAAGATAAGTTTTAGAACAAAAAGAGGAAGCTTTTCATGTGTTCATAGCATTGACTTGACAAGGAAAGTAAAAGTAGCTATAAATATGAAAAAGAAAGCCTACCTGAATATCTCCATCTCTCTATGATTTCTGAAAGATTTTCAGTAGCAATGTCTAAATCTTGTTTCCGGTTAGCATTAAGCTTTGACAGATTAGCTTGTGTTCTTGTATCAATGTATTGCTTTCTAATATTCCCAATCACACCATCTGCCAAACAAAGTTGTGACATGCATGGTTGTGCAAGACATTCGCAACAAAATTAAGACTTACATTCTTGGGGTGGGATTTAAATCTTAAAGACTTAATTTGTAATTATCTGCCTTCTAATTTGACATCTAGTGCTAAACCTTATGATAAGAGCCAAATCGATGTCAAATCGTACTATTAGCTGAAGAAAATTACCGAATTTGATAAAGCAGTATGGTCTCGTGACTTTCTTAATGAGACTACTATCGAAGTTTTCAAATTCCTTTTGCAAATCTTGTAGATAATGGAAAGCTAGTTTTCTTGGATATGAAGAGTCGCAGAGTGTGATGAAGGCAATTCCATTCTCGACCATGTAGCTTCATTTTAAAAGGATTAGGTTTTTAAAAAAAACAAAAAAAAACACACACACATGTGAATACCGTCCCCTGTTTTATGATGGTTTAGATTTATTTGAGCATTTTCAGTTTTTGTTACCTTGATTTTGGGATAAAATTAAAAGAAAAAGGAAAAACAGAGAGAGAAAAAAGAGGATACTTAAAGCAGTGATGATCGGCGCGAATGGTCATCTTGGAAGGAGGCAAGGCTCCTCTTGAGATTTCTCTGAGTATGAACTCTCCTTGTCTCTTGTAAAATGAAAAGTTTTCATGTTCTTCATTCAAAGAAGAAGGTCCTTTTGCAAGACACAGACCATCACTTAACCTTCCAACAATTGTAAGCTTTACCATATCCGCTACATATATGAACGAGTTTAAGATGTTGTATTTATAGGGATGAAAGGGGAAGGAAGCTAAATGAAGGTAACTTGTAGATGAAGTTATTCCTTAGGTCACGGGTGTGCAAAGGAAGCCATGGATTTCTGTGGAAACAAGCTAACTATTAACTCCACATACAAAGGCAAGCAATGTCTTCTTCTTCTTCCCTTTCATTCCAAGGAAAATATAACGGTCATAAAGATTTCGCATTTAAACAAAATAAATTTGTTTACACACTCGTATAATTTACATTACTAGCATTCATCATGATCGTCTAATTAATGAAATATTAATCTAAAAGAGGAAAAAGAAAATGTTTGTGACAAATAAGTTAAGTTGATTTTTTCTGCATATCAAGTGTATGTAGTATGTATACACACATACTTTATCAAGACACACACAATAACTAACATTGGCCAATGCCCCATTTCAAGAAGAAGAAATAAACACATCTGAATCAACAAAATGTACCTCCAAGCCAACAGAATATACAAATAATTCAAATGTTGTCAACCGGACCTGAATTTATTTTAGCCTGAAAAACAACGAAGGAGTTTCTTAGGAGTATTTCCTGTGGCACGGTATTTTGCAGCTGTTTCCTCCGCCTTTAGAAGATCTTCCCCGCGCTTAGCTTCGATCGCTGCCCTCTTTTCTTCTGCAGCCTTGTGGATTAAAGCTATCTTGTTTTTCATCTGTTCCACATACTCTGCCTTTTTCTTCTCCAATTTTTCCTGCTCATGCACAAATTGCTCTCTTTCTTATTGGAATTCAAGTACTGGATTTGATGTTATCTCACTCGAGGAAACGAATGAATTGTTACCTCAATCTTTTTCAACTCAGCCTCCACAGTTGCCTTCTTGGTGTTCTCCCATGAACCAACGGCAGATAGCTTTTTATGAGCTCTGTTTTCCAACACAAAATACATTCACTTCAGTATATCAAATTATATCAAACAGACTTGGTGGAAATGGAAAATCTAATCATTTCGTTAGAATGAAATGATTCCATTGGTTTACAGATAGCAATACCAGAGCTTCCATAAACTTTTGCATAATATGATGCTCACTGAATTAAACTCAGTATTCAGGAAAAGTCCTTACTTATTCTCTGCCTTTGATTTTTCACTTTCTTCCCATGCTCTGATAAGTGACAGCCTTTTCTCTGTTGCAACTCTTGCAAGCACAGCATCTGAAGAAGATAGGAGAAAGTTAAACCTACATCAACAAGCAGGATTGAAATTAAGAAGCTCGGGATGAAACAACTCTCACCTCGATTGACTGAACCCTCCTTACTTTTCTCTTCGGCAGCAGGTTCAGAAGGCTCTATGGGAGGAGAAAAATAAATGCTTCTTTCAAATTTGAGATGCCAAGGATATTATATAGCAAGCAAAAGCAATGGTAATTTGGGCCATATAATGGAAGAACTTTCGGAGTTCAAATTCTGATGTGTCTAACAGAACTTTAAATCCTGACACTGACATATAATTTCTAACAAAAAGAAGAAGACTATGAAATATAATTTGATAAAGAAAACAATATCTACTCCAAAAATACAGGGAAAAGGAAACGAAATTCAAAACAATAAGAGAAAGCAAGCGGGGACCAAAAGAGGACAGAAGGAAATAATTATTGGTAAAAAAACCATGCGGAAAATAACATTAAAAGACCAATCTTTTTTATTAAAAAGTAAAACAAAAAATCTCAAGAATTAGAAACAGAACATATATGCCAGACAAGCAATCCCAAGTCATCAAAGAATAAGAAAATCAGATTCATGATGGGGTGAAAATAAAAGAAGTGATCAGAGTGAGATTTGCTTTTCTCACCAACCAAGCAGATAAAGTTACAAACTTTAACAATAAAGAAAATACAATAAAGTGAGGGGGATTTGGAGAAATATACTCTCAACAATAGCAAGAACTTTGGACTGATCAGCCTCAGCCTTGTGTTCAGGAGCAGGGGGTGGTGGAGTTTCAGATTTGTCCTTAGTTGGCTGAGGATCTTTTGGAGCTTCCACAACCGGCTTCTCTTCCTCTGCCGGGGCCGGAGCCGGAGCCGGTGGAGGATCCGAGAGTGATTCGGATTCTAACTTCTTGGGTTCCTCTGTCTCTGCCATATTATTGTTTTGTTACTAAAAGGTTTTTTTTTTTTTTTTGTTGGCAAATGGAAGAAACTCGAAGCTTTCAAAAGCAGGTTCACTGTGTATGTACTAAGAAAGAAGATTATACAAGCAACAGAGAGAGATATGGTTGAGATTGTATAGGTGGTATAGTTGGAGGAAGGTAACTGTTACTTAAAAAAACCTAATTAGCTCATGAGCTGGATGCTAGGTACATGTGGCCTCTTCTGAGTTGTCAATACTTTTTGAGTAAGAAACACAGAGTCTGAAAAATTTAATCAAAGTGATTAATTAAAAGAAAGAAGAAAAAACGCATTAACTTTTGTTATTATAATAAGAAAGGGTTATTATCAAGGAGAGCTCCATTGTTGTTCAGTCTCGCATTAGCATTGTTATGGTCCTCCTGCGGTTCTCTCTATGCACCAGCGTGTTAATTGTTTAACAAGGTAGTGTCTGTCATCGCCAAAATCAAAATTGTTATTTCTAAAGTGCATACTATTGTTCTAAATGTTAGAATAGATTCTAAGTTCGAATACTATATATCGTAAGTCTCTATTAATAGATAAAAGTAAAATGTTTCGCATACCATCATAGGGTGTGATAATAATTTGGGGGAATAGTGACGATTGTATCGTGTGAAAATAAACACATGTGTTTTTCTCTTTTATAAAGTAACTTAATAGCTTTTGATTATCCAAAAAAGAAAGAAAGTAAACCTAGTAAAAATTGCATATTATCTTTAACTTTTAGTGACTCTTAATTGAGTAAATTAATATTTTTGATACAGAATTAGGCCAAAAGAAGAAGAATCTAATTATGAGGGAATATTTTTTACCGTTTGAATTGGACAGTTTATGAGTTTCCAGATTTTCACAGAGAGAGAGAGAGTGGTAATGTTAGGTTGGCTTTGTGTTGGTAATTAGGGGTGAGCTAATGTTTTCATTTTAGAAAAGGTAAACGAATGTTTTGGTTCCATATAAGAGACAAATTAACAACATTGAATGATGAAAGAATTATTCGGAATTTCTTTTTGGACTGAAGTGATCTGTATTTATTTATTTATTTCCAAAAATAGATATTTTGTACGATCAAGAATAACAGAGCAGGAGCTCATCAGCTCTCGTCAAGATTCTATGATTTTCGCATTGGCGAAGGAATCTTTGTAGGCCACACTGTAAAGTGACTTGCCACCCTTCTTTATCCATCTACTTTTCCATCCACCCCCTCAAAACGCCAAACATTGCAAGTTGCAACTGCTCTCTCTCTCTCTCTCTCTCTCTCTCTCTCTCTCTCTCTCTCTCTTCATTTTGTTTCCTTTATTAAAAAGATAATAACAGAAGAAATATTCTGAAATGATTTATATAAAATTGATTATCATTCTATCTTTTTGTGTAATTTATTGCATTTAGAATGTTTCTCAATCTTGATTCAAAGAGCCAAGTCAAAAAGAAATATAGAAAGAGAAAGAAAATCTTTTTGTTCCCACTTCAGCTCTGTGAGGATTGAATTGATCCCAAAAGGACCACAGAGCTTGGCCCAGGCCACATGCATGCATGGCTATACATACAGTTGTATTGAAAATGATAAGAATTTAAACCTAATAAGCCATCACCTGCACCATCGTTTGATTTGCCTCTTTTTTTTTTTGTGTGGATTGATTTGCATTGAGGCTTGACATATGTGTTTGTGTCTGTATTATTAACCCTCGCAAGAATTTGACAACTACAAAATTAATTAATTAAAGATCCTTTGGAAGAAGAAAAACCTATTGAGATTTGTGTAAAGAGTTATAGCTCAAATGATTGCTCATGTTCATGTACGTACTATAGATCATGATTGGAATTAGAATCGTCAAATTTAGAAGAAAAACGAAAAAGAGAATACAAGTATATTAAATACATAATTATTTAAGAGTTCGAGATGTCAAAAACCGAAGGAGCCTAGGAGTAATTCCTTCACACATCAACATCTTTTGTATGAAAAAATTCTTTGAGACTTTGTTGATAGTTTTTGAGGTGGCAAGGCTTACCACCGAAATTTGGAGTTCCAAATACAACTGGGCAAACAAGAAAGCAAAGTGTTGTCTGCAGTTGGAAAACGTTAAAGCACCAACTGCCACAGTGCCACGTTGTGGACCCCTTTGCTGCGCAACTGCGGATGTGTCTATGTCCATATTGAACACGTGTCCGACCTCAAACAGAATGTAGATATTACTATATATGTCGTAGTCGTGTGCTGTCTCTCTTTTGTTTTTGGTCGAATGTGTGTGCTGTCTCTCATTGGTTGTATTCAGTTTCTGGACAAAACGATGGAAAATATAAAATCCACTTAAGTCATTTATATCATCTTAAAAAAAATGTCACAGTTAATTACTTTATTAGCTAATTTTATTATAATTATGATACTATTGATTTATTTATTACACGAAAATTTGATTGCGTGTAGTGTGGTGTGCTGTGGGGGGATTTTCACTCGTCTACACAAACACCAAAACACTTGGTTGGCAAAGAATTGCTGCCACGAAATTTTTCAGCCTTCTTTTCAACTTTCTGAAGTCCATGGGTGCGTTTTGCTTCAATTTTGACCTTGGTGTCTTCTGTGACCTTGATCGAGTGAGCTTCTTTGTTCTTCATTTTTTCCAGTTCCTTATGTCTTAGCTTCTCAACTTTTGTCTGCTCCATCATGCATATATAAATTAATTAAATGTTAATATTAGATTAATAATTTGATAAACAAATAAAAGTGCAGCCATGCAACGACCTCAATCTTCTTCCCCAAGGCCTCCAGGTCTATTTCACTTGCGTTCTTTTTCTCCTCGTTGATGGCTATCATTTTGTCAGCCCTGTTCATCAATACATAATTTTATCTCATGATTAGTATAATTCATTTCTAAAGGCTTTTTCCAAGATTGCTATTGCTAATGCTTCTGCTTACTTGTTATCAACTTTTGCTTTTTGTTTGGTCTCCCATGTCTTTACACGAGACTGAATGACTTCCTTCTGTATATCTTTAAGCTCTGACAGAGGAAGGAATAAACCATGAATTTTGAATCAGTCTATATAGCGCTAGCGTAGAATCTTAGAACATGAAACAAATTTAAGGAAAATTACCTTGAGCCATTCGGATTCTCTTGATTGATGAGTACACAAGTGGTTAAGATTCCACCTACTCTACCAAATCACTTGAGCAATTTGCAGTTGTCTTCTTGCTCGAGTGTCTGAGTGGCGAGCAATCTTGCAATGACACCAATATATAATCTTTGGTCTCCCAAAATCAAAACCAACAAATTAAAACCTGTTGCTCTCATTTACACCACAACATAATTACGTTGTATCACGAGCAGCATGATCTAATTCTTATCAAACAATAAAATTGAACATGCAATTTTTATGATTCTCGAAATCTTATAATCTCTCTCACGCACACACGCACGCACAAGCGTAGTAAGAAGCTTGCAATGAAATAAAAGTAAAATAATTAAGATGGGCATGCCAATAATTATGAATAAGTGGTCACAAATGTTTTATCATGTTCATGTATAGGCTACACGTAAATCATAAATAATAGATACCCACGCTTCAGTCCTTGCACTTACAGCCAAGTACACTATTTAACAATATTGTTATATAATCATATAGATGAATAGCTGTGGTCATCTTCAATGGGAGCAGGAGCTTCAGAAAGAACTGAAATTACAACGAAGGCTCCAAATAATATTGTGGTGAGAGCAGTGAAGTTGACAAGAAAGGCCTCAGAGCCAAATTTGGCCACTCCTGAGTTCTCAAGGAATGTGAGCTTCTCTAAGAACCCTAGTGAAGCATTGGCCACAGCCAAAACGTACACAAGGAGCCCAAATACCACATGCCATGGCATAGTCTCACTCCTTAGGGTAGGACTTCCTCCAGGGTAGAAGAAAGTCAAGAACCCATATATCCACTGCCCATCAAAATTATACAAATAATTAGGTTCACGGAAAATTTGAACTACAATTGTCATGTTTGATCGACTGTGTGGGTGGTTGTCAACTATTGATATATACGTGCATGCTTCACTATGATCCACATATATCAACGGTTAACAACCACTATGTTGGGAAATAAGTTTTGAGTTTTTAGTGGTTAGGTTATGCAAAATGGGATTGAGGATTTATACCTGAATGCCATAGAGAACAATGACCCCAATCCCAATCCAGGAGTGCAAGCTGTAGAGGTTGGCAATCCCACTCTCATTATGGTTCTTGAATGCAGCATAAATACCAATAATACCCAGGGCTAATGCGAGAGCATGAAGAACCAGGTGTATAAGTTTCTTCACCTGTTTCTTCAAAGGAAGTGATTTGTAACTAATAATGGCTGCAATTTTTGGTTTTGGGATCAACATCAGACCAAGTGCAAAACTCAGTAATTAAGATTGCAAGAGGGATGAAACTTTTTAATTACCTTCTCCTCCCAAGAGAATTAAACCAAGTAACATCAGCAAAGGATGGAGCTGTACAAATACAAAGATTATTATGAATTTCAAAAGAATAAAAGCAGGTAGCTATCTATTGGGCCATTGTTTTCACTTATTTCGCATGGATCAAGAAGGCCACTCAAACTCAACGGAACGACCATCTACCTTGTTAATTTCATTATGGGCCGCTTGGACTTTTTCGGGATTTTTATAATTAAGTCTTTTCTTCTTTTCAGTTTCAGACCCAAAAGAAATAAAAATATTTAGGAAAAGTAAAAAAAAGTCCAGAAGAGAACGCCAGTCGTATAGTGATTGAATAAATTGACCTAGGAAAGGAATCGAAGGCGGGGCCACTGTGAAAGATTTGAATACTCGAGTGTTGCCAGGCTGCCAAGTGCCAGCTATATTATATATCTATTATCTGGAGAGGATAAATAAACTCAATTCTATACTAATCCAATCCAATCAAGAGACGAAGGTGCTAGAAAGAAACGATGAGAAAAATGATTTAAGAATATATTTATTATCTTTTGTTGGTAATTTGTTTAAGAATATCATCATCAGCTGATGTGGATAAATGATGATCGTTCACTTAGCATCACACAAGAGACGAAGGTGTCCAAGTAGGCAGATACAGACAGACTTCAGGCACCTGTCCAGAGTTGGAAACAAAGCTGAATGTTGGACAACTCTCCCTCCAGGCACCCATGCATTATATGGTTATGGTAGCTAGCCGCCATACGTGTTCCACTTATTTACGCTAAAACCCCCTATAAAAATAACTACTTATTCACCAAACCAAAATAAATGATGATATTCAAATTACAGGGGTAGGTGTGTTAGACTTAGAATGGTAGGTGCCATGCATCATCACTTTCACCTACCATAAAAAACGACTACTTTTCTTGCTCTTCAACTTGATTAAGTGATTTATTATTAATTAGTGTTTCTTAATTCTCAACTTTAGTCAATAATCTACACACTCACCCAAAAGAAGATAAAAATAAGGCACCATTTGCTTAAAAGTCTTAGTCACCAGCGCCAATAACGGTCGTCAGAAAACAACATTTAAAAAAAGAGTGGTATCCAATACCATATCATCAAGAAGAAGAATCAAAGGCATATATAGACAAGCTTCGATTGCCATGGCCAAAACCAAATTTACATCGATCGATCAATCAAGAACAAACAAACATCTAATTCATGCAAAGACAATCTACTCTACTATACAAAAATGAAAAGAAAAGTTATGCATAATAAACCTAAAAGAACCCAGAAAGAGAGAGAGAGAGAGAGAGACTTACGTTGAAGATGAGGTTCTTGTTTGTAGCTTCCCATGCGAAACCACCTCTGAAGTGTATGTTCCAAACCAAAACCAGAACCAAAGCTGCGATTCCAAGCGTGTGTGCAATAAACGTGAATGGAATTGCTGGTACCCTTAACGCCATCTCTTTCCTTTTCTTCTTCCCTCTTCTCTTCTTCTTAATTAATTATCTCCTGAAATCAAGTCAATATATATATACATGGAAAACCCCTTTTATGATTTCATCTCTTTTTCTTGGTCTTGTATTCTCAAACTTTCCACCTGTTTATGGCGAGCCAATTTGGACCGTCGGATCGAGATCTTGAAACAATCTGTGATGGATGCCACGGGGCCCTTGTCCATAGGAGGCTTTTTTGACTAGGTGTTATATTTTGTGTCGTTTTCCTTTCTTTAGTCTTCTATTATATTATTTCTCCCTGCCTCTCTCAGGGTAAGGGGTTTCTCTATTGGGTGCATTTTTGCTCACCACTTTAATCATAGGTGTACTCTCATCATCATTCTCAATGCTTGACACGTGTCTATTGACATAACTATAGTTAATTTTTGCTTTGTATTTATAGAATAATGATTACACCTATGGACATGTGTCAAGCATTGAGGATGGTAGTGAGGATACACCTATAATTAAAGTGGTGAGCAAAAATGCTCCCTTCTCTATTTCTGCAAACATCTACCCACCACCACTAACCATTAGGGTAATTCAATCACTTGGTAGTTGAAGTCATTGGTGACATCATATTCATACCCTGATTAAGAAGGGACCCATCATGATCCAATGAAAGTCCTGATTAAAAGCCCAAATTCAGCCCAAGCATGACGAGGCCCGACTGAATTGGATGCTGGGCTCAAACAGAAAACAAACTACGTCGTTTTCTAGTTAATCGTCTGCAATCCTTAATTGGCTGACTAAACTACGAGGAGAAGAGCAAGTCATCTAGCATGCCCACTCATATTATTATACATACATGCTATGCTACGTCGTTTTTGAGTTCAAATCCTAAGCAATTTATTGGTGAAGTAGTGATTCGGGAACAGACACAGACATCCAGGATGCCATTCATATGCCCAGCCCAGCCAGCCAGAATGTCATTTAAATGTTTATGACAAAACTGTCTGCTCCTGAATCCTGAGTACTGTCCTGTTTTCCATACCAAGAAATTTCATACTCGGCAAAAATAAGAAATTTCATTTTCCGAATTTATAAGAAAATAAGGGAAAGAAGATAAATACGATCACGTGGAGCACAGAGCAGGGCACGTGTTGACGTTGAACCAAGGCTCCAACCTTGCCATGTGCTTCCTCAATTATTTTCTTATTAATTGAGGAATTTAGCTTAGTCTTGGACAACCGACAAGGCAGGCAGGCACTCACATAAATGTAGCAACTTTTTATTCATCTTTTCCAGACTGGGCGGGCCATATGATGATGAGATTGTTTTTCTCATGGCAGGACCATTTTCTTAATCAATGCTTCCAGGGTGACCTATCAAACTCTGGTTGTCCTCATATCACTTTTTGAGTGGCCTATTACACCTTCAAACGCTCGTCAAGTCAAGTTTTCACTATTAATTTTTCTTTTCACAATAACGATATTTTATATAAGTTTAATAATGTACAGGGAGAGGAGGTTCGAACTCAAGTATAAAAAGGCGAATATATTGTCTTAATCAACTGACCTAACCCGTATATTGGATTTCGAGCGCGGAAAGAAAAGAAGGCCATCTAATCAAGATCTAAAATTAAAAAGCAGTGCCGTTTTACATACCAAAAAAGAGGAGGGGTAATTTCCGTCATTTAAACTCTAGGACGCATTATTAACCTTTTTAAAAGCGGAAAGTAAACTGTAATGCGATTTAGATATCCTTCTTGAAGCATATAACGATTGCATTAAATCCATTACAGCGAAGCTTCTTATTTTGTTTCTGCAATTACATTTTTTTATTTGTATCTTTTGCTGCCCTGCCCTGAGTCTTCTTCTTCAAAGTCTACGAAGTATCTAGTACTTACAGCTAGATATGAGGTTTAACAGCTAGACGGCATTTTAGTTGCATTTCCAGAATATTCATTTGTTATTTTCAAAGAAAAATACCTTACTTGGACTTCTTCTAACCATAGCAACCTAATCCTTTCGGTGAATAAGCTCAGAAAAGCAGGCATTGTTTGCTAAAGTCTTAGTCTCTTAGAGGAAGACAGTGACTTGGATTTCTGAGATCTGAAAACTCAACAAGACTCAAGAAGACTGAAAAACATGTTCAAGTCATGGAGCAAGAAGAAGAAGATAAAAGCTATATTCCAACTGCAGTTTCAGGCAACGCAGGTATGATTTTCGACACACATAAACTAAACCATCTTCTTTCCTGCTACTACTTGTTCTCAATGGGTTGGAAGTTTCAATTTTTTGTATTCAAACGAGTTCATCTCAAATGTGATCTACAGAGACAAGGTTGATCATACCTGGTTTCTTCCTGACCATTTTCATCTCAGGTGCCGAAATTGAAAAAGCCTGCTTTGATGTTGTCTTTGGTGCCGGACGACGTCGGAAAGCCCACGGTGAAACTAGGAAAAGCTGCAGTTCAGGATGGAACCTGTATTTGGGAGAATCCAGTTTATGAATCAGTGAAACTCATTGAGGAATCAAAAACGGGAAAACTGAAAGAGAAGATTTATCACTTCATTGTTTCAACCGTACGGAATAATATATTGTTTTGAGAGTTTTTCTTTTTCTCACTTTGCCTTCTTGTTTCTGGGCTTCTTTTGGTATTTTCTAATTCTAATGGGTTATTGCAGGGCTCATCAAAAGCTGGTTATCTTGGAGAAGCTTCAATTGATTTTGCAGATATTGTGGCAGAAACTGAACCCCTAACAGTCATTCTGCCCCTTAAATTTGCAAACTCTGGTGTAGTTTTACATGTCAGTCCCTCTCTCTTTCTCTCACTCTGAAACACACACACGCACGAGAGAAATTCTCATGATTTAACACAACTAGTTCTGTCTATTCTCAGAACAAAACAAAACTTCAATGTCATTGACTTCAACAAAAAAAAAAACCTAATACTTACGAAAATTATTGAGACAGGTAACAATTCACAGGATTCAGGAAGATGGTGATCAAAGGTGACAATTAACACTAACACATCATTTTTTCCTTCTCTAACTTTTATGTATTTTAATTTTCTTTTGCTTTCCCCTTCTGCTAGTTATTAATAAAATTTATCTAATCTCAGGGAAATTGAAGAAGATGATGATCCGACTCTTTCACGCCATAGCAGCATGGACAACCAGAACAGCAATTGGGATACAGATGGAGGCAACCACCTCAGTTTTACGGAAGTACGGTATTTTCTAGCATTTTCTTTTAACGCAGTTCAGACGGGATGAAATTATTAAAATGAACTTAACACAGATGTATTTCATGTTGTCGAACAGAATGGAGCCTGTGACAAAACCACTAATGGCCATCAGGATGCTGCCAGCTCCCTGTCACCCCTTGAACAAAACTCCATGCCTCAAAACGGAAACAACGGTGCCACCGCAAGAAAAAACCATATGCGTCAAAAATCAAGCTTGGATTGGTCATCAGATGGAAGTTTATTTGATTCACCAAATAGTGTTGAAGACAAGCTTCCAACCGAAAGGGTGCAAACGGGTTCAGATGATTCCATTGAAAAACTCAGAAATGAAATTGCTATTCTTATGAGGCAGGCAGACCTATCAGAACTGGAGTTACAGTCTCTTCGGAAACAGATGGCCAAAGAGAGTAAACAAGGACAGAATCTCTCAAGACAAGTTATTAGCCTTAAAGAGGAGAGAGATGCACTCAGAATAGAATGCGAACAACTGAAGTCCTCGCAGGGACGTAGCGATGGGGAACAGGCTTTCAAAAAGTTGCAGCCCGAGACCAAGGATACAAGAGATCAGTTAGAAGCAATGAAGCAAGAGCTTAATTTTGAAAAGAAAGTTAGAACCAATCTTCACTTGCAACTGCAGAAGACACGAGATTCAAATTCTGAGTTGGTCCTAGTGTTGAAGGATCTTGAAGACGCGTTGGAGAAGAAAAAAAGGGAAGTATCTGATCTTTCAAGCAAGTTAGAAACTGAAAAGAATTCCAAAGTGATGGGTAAAATGTTTGAGGAAGAAAACCAAAAATCTGCAGAGAAACTGACTAAGAAGCACAGTGATGTCCAGGAAGTAGAATCCTTGAAGCTTAAGATCAGAGAACTTCTTAGTGAAATAGACACCCACGAGAAGAAGAGGGAAGAGCAAGATGCGCATATAAAACAGCTCACCTTGGACCATGACCTTTTAAAGCAGGACAACTATGGCATCTCTTTGAAGTTAGATCGTAACCAAGAAAGACTACGAACAGAGATGGAAAATGAGCGGGCAGGCTATATAGCTACTATAAAAGAGCTTGAATCTCAGTTGGAGAGATCAGAAGAAACAATTGAGAAGCAAGCACATGAATTTGCAGAATGTTTGATCTCCATTCAGGAACTTGAAAGTGAGGTTAAGTCTTTGGAGATAGAACTGGAGACACAGGCCAAGGGGTTTGAAGAGAAACTGGAGGCTGTGACATGTGCCAAGGTTGAGCAAGAACAGAGGGCCATCCAAGCAGAGGAAACATTGAAAAAGACAAGGTGGAATAATTCTGTTACAGCTGAGCGTCTTCAAGAGGAGTTTAGAAGGCTTTCTGTGGAAATGACATCTAAGGTTGATGAAAATGAGAAGCAGGCCACAAAAGCACTGGCAGAAGCTAATGAACTGCGTCAGCAGAACAGAATTCTGGAAGAGATGCTCCAGGAAGCCAATGAAGAGTTAGAGCTGATTAAGGACCAGAATGAAGTAAGATTGCAAGATCTTGTCAACCAGATTGATGTGAAAGCAAAACATATAGAGCAGATATCATTGGAACTAGACAATAAATCCCAGCTCCTTGAACATGCAAAAAAGCATGAGGAGGAAGAACATGAAGCTCTCTCAATGAAAATGCAAATGCTCAAAGCTGAGATAGAAAGGCTCACAGAAGAGAATTCTAACTCCACAAAACAGGAGGAAGAGAAATTGAGAGGAGATTTGAAACAAATGAACAAACTAATTGCTGAAAATGAGATGCGGATCCAGTGTTTGAATGTTGAAAAGGATAATTTGGAGAAAAGATTTGCTTCCGCAAAGCAGGAAGCAGAGAAAACACATCATGAACTTACCAATATGAGATCTTTAAAAGAAGAGAAGGAAACGACAATCGCTTATCTGAAGTCAGAAGTGGAAAACCTGAGGACCCAGCACAAGGAGTTTAAGGATACCTTATCTAAGGAAGCATTGGCAAAAGAAAGCTTGAGGAAACAAATATCTCAGTTACAGGGTCAAAGGTACAAGCATTCAATCAATCAAACTTTGACTTCATCTCTGCTTATCCCAACTAATTATCCAATTATACCATTCCATCTACATACCAGCTGTTTATTGTTTTTTATTTTTGAGTTTGATCAAAGTATGCATGTAGATGTGAGCAAAGAGAACTACTGTCACCAGTAAAGAAGTAGAGTGCAACTCTACAGAATAGCCATTTATTAACTTTTCATTGTATTTCACAGGAAAACAGAAGACTGCTCAGAGAAAAAGTTGAAAGCCGCCACTTTCCATACCAGTGATGAGAATAATTTTACAGACTTGCTGACTGAATTGACGTTACTGAAGGAAAGAAACAAATCTATGGAAAAAGAACTAAAGGATATGCAAGAAAGATATTCAGAGATAAGTCTCAGATTTGCAGAGGTTGAAGGTGAACGGCAACAACTTGTAATGACTGTGCGTAACCTCAGAAGCAGTAAGAAGAACTAGCATCCTCTGAGGTGTTGAGCCTTGGGAACTGTACAGAGTACGGAATTGCAGCTGGGGACCTCATACTTCACAACCAGCTTGGGAATTGGAAGCTTTCTTAGTAGTTTTCTTCTCTCAACAGTTTCAAACAACACCAAGCAACATGGCAGGGGTTGTATTTTGGACAACCTAAACATATCTCATTTCGACTACTACTGTTTGTTCTTGTCTGTCTTGAGCTCTCTCAACCTGCTCTTCTTCCTCTTCGTGGCGAAGTACTTTGTCTACAATGCAGACACGACAGAACTGAAAGGAGACTTTGCCAAACAAATCTCCGGCTCAAGCTCAAACCGAGGCCTCAAATGCTTTACTTGTAAGCTGATAAAAAATTTCTTGTGTTTGTACAAAGGAAAACACAAAGCTATATGAAGATATAATAAATCAAGTTTTCAAACCTAAGGCCCATCTTTTGATTAATTAAATATATATATTAATTAATCATTATACCAACTAATTAGATATTGACCCAAAGACTAAGTCTTATAAAGACCTTCAAGGAACTCTAGTTTTCCAATGTGGAACTAATTTCAACTTAGGCTTCATTCTTGTGAGTCAAGCATTTGCCAAACTTCCAATGGATGCAGCCTTCCAATGTATATACTTATGAACTCTATCAGTTCTTATCCAATTTGAGATTTTTGTTTCCTTCTTCTGGCGCTATTTCACTCTCCATTGACCCTCCATTATTCTCAAACTATCCCTACCTCGACTCCCTCCTTTTTCCTCTTTTCCTTTCTCCTTACCCAACCTAGCCCTCATATTTTTTTTACCAACCAAAAAAAAAAAACAACTACAATTGCAGAACCTGTCAAGTTCTTGATTGAATCACACATCACACGATTATTTATCATTAATTTAAGTAATTAAAAGAGAGAAATCCAAATTATGCTATTAAAAAGGTATAGTTATTTAAAAAACGTAACTACTATCCCAATGTATAGCTATTGTCCCCTTTTGATTTTTTTACTTTTTCAGAGTTATTACCCGTATAAAGAATTTAGCATTTTCTCATTTAATATCCGTATTATACCTGTACGTACATATTTGTCAATAATACTTCCGTTTTCAGTACACATCTTAAAGACTCAATATAATGCACATTTTTTTATATATATAAAAGCAAATGTGTAATACACGTATTGTACACGTATGCACATATTTTAATTAATACTTCCTATTTACCAAGTTATTTACGAAATCAGTAAAATATTTAAATATTCACTAAAGAAATAATAATTAAAACATAATTACTAATTAAGGTAATTAAAAAAAGGCTAAGGTATTACTTAATTACATATATTAAATCAAAGTTGGCCAAAAAACAAAAGTTAAGAAACTAATTTTATTTTTTTATTTTTTTATTTTTAAAAAAAAGAAGAAGAAAAAAAAGGCAAAGCAACCTCTCCCAAAGAAATTTATTTGGCACAAGGCTATGCCGGCAAATATTTGCCGGATTAGATCTCTCCCGATGAAAGTCACACATCTACCAACGAAAATTCGTCGGGAGAGGTTTTTTTTAAAAATAAATATAAACTTAGTATCTTTAGGTCAATAATTTTTTTTTTAAAATTTATTTTTAGTAATTAAATAATATCTTAGCCTGATTTAATTACTTTAATTAGTAATGATATTCTAACTATTATTTCTCTAACGAATAATTAGTATTAAATATTTTAATTAACTTCATAAATGATATTACTTAATAAATAGTATTTAGTTTTTTAAAAATTTAAAATTAATAAATTCTCAAATACTAATTATTCATTGAGTAAACAATAATTAAAACATAAGTAATAATTTAAAGTAATTAAAAAAGAGAAATTCAGATTACGGTATTTATAGAGTATAGTCACGCGGCTATACGCTTTAAAATAAATAAATAGATAAATTGGGCCACCTAGGCGCTATGCAGGTCCTTTTAAATTAAATTAATTAATAAATAGTATAGCCGCCTGGGTATACTCTTTAAATATCTAATGGTTTCCTAATTAATTTTTATTTATTTATATTTCTCCCTGATTTTCATTTATCGATAAGACTAATCTAGAGCATTATCCATTACTATTAGGCCATTACCCGAGTATTATCAAGACATAGACTGTGTGCAGCAATAGACATTACTTTCTCATGACTCTGTTCATCGCTCTCCAATTAGAATCCATCTGGGAGTACGAAGGATGAAGATCCAGGATTCATAAGTGAGTTGAGTTTTCATGAATATTGTACCATGTCATTATAGTTAACATAATTTTTTTGCATCATGCAGGTATTACCCATTCATTCATGATATTCGTCTAGAGAATTTAATATACAACTTTTTTCAACGTGCAAATTTGGTTAATGAAAACAGAGATGTCTATCATAAAATTGGGACATTGAAGTAGTTCGAGTTCAGTTAATTGTCAGTAGTGATCAATACGACGTGGGTAGCCACTAAACGAACGAGAGAGAGAGAGATGCATGCAAAGCATCTTCGCAAATTAAGACATGGACAGGGTAAAAAAGCACATTAGAGAATACGAGAAGTTGTGACATGAGTTTCTAGTTACTAGCTGATCAATATTTTTGGCTACACGTCTAGCATAGCCATTCGCCACTAATTTATTCAAAAATGTTATGCTCAAGCACACTGATAAGAGGCCAATTATATTCCAACGATTTTGTCATATCAATGCTAATTACAGCAGAATCAGAACTGGCAGAAAAGTATCCATTCAGAAACCGACATGCAACATATATCATTTGAATGTTCCATCCAGGAAAATATAAAAAGAAACATCTGCACCAACATACCTAGCCCTGTCGTGTTTGAATCTAAAACTTCTTCCTCAGACCATGACTTCCATCACTCCAGACCAGCTTAGTTTGGCTTCCGCTATCATTCATTGCAAAAGATAGTGTCTGCAGTTGATCAAGTGAATAAATAAATTAATTGATATCAGTATGAAACCATCAAAGACAGGAATGCCGTCTATGCAAGTGAATTATAATAAAACAAAATTCAAACTATCAAAATGCCAAAAGGGATACTAGGCAACCTGTCTCGCTCTCTTATCAGCAGGTGTCCATGCGGTAAGAGGAGATGCTGAACCTTTTTCTTTCTTGGATGAGCTTGATGATTGTAAAGGTCGCTTCTGCCTCTTTGTTTCTGGTAACTTTCTCGGGGTGTTACCACCTTGGTACTTGAAAAACTCAATAATTGACGGACTTCTTCTCTTGGTAACTTTCGAAACATTCCCTAAATAACCCAAACTAGGTCCAGATAAGTCACGTGGAAGGGACTGTTGACGCAACCTGCTCTTTTCCTTGATTCTGTTCAGAAACTCTATTGTCCAGGGAGTATTTTGTTGTGAATTGCCTGAACGGAGAGCATTTTTGAGTGGTGTTCCTCCATAATGTGATATATCATTCTCGTGGAGATGTAGCCCTTGGGATTTTCCACCGGACCTCTGCATGAAACTCTTCTCTAAGGGGTTATTACGGTGTCTCAATGAGAAAACATCGTGTTCAAGATCCGTATCTGAGTTATTGTTGGCTCCAACTTGCGAACTTTTTCTCGGGTCTTTTACAGAATGCCAAACAGTTGAACTTGAGTTGATTTCAGCAGCTGTTGGGAAAGTACGATGACTGCTTGAATCAAATGACAATTTTCTCGCAGCTTTAGACTTCCTTGTGGAATCTATTTCCAACTCAGGCATCAAAGATGAGAATTTCATGGAGTTGGCAATGGAAGAAAAGTCCTCATCTAATACAGGACTATCTGTTAGGTCAATAACTTCCCCTCTTAGGTCCTCATGCAGAATCTCAGAGTTCTTCATGGTATTCAAATCAAATTTGTTCATGATAGGCATATCTGATCGGTGTTTCTGGCCTGACAGCTTACCCTCCGAAGATAAACAAGACCTTTTTATCTCGTTTAATGACTGAGGCCCTTTGGCGATCTGAGAATCATATGTCTCAAGAACCCTAAAAGGACTCATCATCATATCCATATCCAAACCCTGTTCTTGATCAAGCAAATCATTCTGAGAGAACCTAGGCTTTCTGAATTCATCATGTCTTTTGGGGCTTTTTGACATACATGAATCAGATAGCTTGGAAATTGTAGAAGGATCCAAGATGTCATCAGTGAATCGGTTTAACTGCTCCAGGTGCAATAAGCCATTCATTTGTATCTCATATTTGTCAGGGCTACCATTGTATTTTCGTCTCTTTCTGAATCTTCCCGAATCCGGACCTGAAGACACTGAAGAGGAGCAGTCTGTCATAATTGATTTAGAATCTTGCAGTTCACCATATTTGCATAAAGCACTGAATAGTGTGATACTTTCATCAGGAACTTGATATTTTTGGATTGCACAGATCCTGGTTTCATAGGACCATTCAAGAAACTCTTTGAGCAAGCCTCCTGAAGACAGTATTGCATGAGCTGTCAAGGAATTTACCGAAGGAAACTTAGTAAGGAATGATTCTGCAAGAGTTTCCGATTCAGGCATTTGAGGATATATCCACCTAGTCAACTTCGTGGCATATCCCATGCAGCTCAATATAATTTCATCAGTCAACTCAGATGAGTACGAGTTGAAAAGCTGCAAATCAATTCCCAGGCTCGCTGCGGCAGCATAAAGTCCATCTGAGGATTCCATTACAGTGGAAAGGAAGCTCTGTTCTCCCTCAAACACCTGTTGAAAGATAAAACACAAGAATAAAAAGAATTTATATCACTTCAGTGCGGAAAAGTAAATCAACTAGAATCTAGAATCTAAGGATGCTAAAGTTGACTCATTTGCCCTATGAGCTAAGCAAGAAGTAAAGATTTAGCAAAGCAAATAAAAAAGAGTAAAAACTGCAAAACATTGTAATGGTAACTACCATAATGCAGCCACTGAAAGTGAAACTCAGCAATGTCAAAACATTTGTGGCAATGTCCTCAATGCACAAAGGTAAGCATGAAGAAGCTTCATCAAGAGCAGTTGCTTTCTTTCCTATGTTTCTGCAATCATACCACACTAAACAAATTGCAGAACTGATTATAATATCCACAGGTAAATCTGAATCACGTTCTACAACTTGTGCCCCTTCTTTCTCCTTTGCAAGAATTTTTTGGTAGGTACTTCTTCTAGATACTATCATTTCCTTATCAAGATTTTGAGTGTTTACAATAATGACCATCTCAGGGAAAGACATCATGTTCTGTTGAGTACGCTCAGTGTCCATTGCAGATGGCATAGAAGGATTGGGTAGGGGCATACTCCTAGCTTCTACTTCATTTGCTGCTCCTTTAGATCTCACATCATTCTTTTCCTCATCAGGAAAAATGTTCAAGTGTTCCTTTGACTTCTGATCGTTTATATTCCCAACTGGAGCAGACGTAGAATGAGACTGTTCTCCCTGTGCATACAGCTTGCGTTATTTGTAGAGTGGTAAGTTTGAATTTATAAACTATCCATATATGAAACAACAGATAAACAATGAGATAAACAAGAGAGACAAATTCACATAAGTAACGAGTAATTGCAGGGAAAAACCTTGGTAAATGTCGCAGTGTTATCAACTTTGGTAACTGCACAATTGCTATTTTCACCTGTAGAGGCCTTCCGAGGATTCAAGAAAAAGTCAATATCATTGAATTGGGACATAGACTCGAAAAATGATGAAGCCCTCTCAGCACTTCTTTTATCTATATCCTCTCCGTTTTTTTGCTGTGGAAAATTGTCGTCTGATAGTTTGGCTGAACCATCTCCAAGATGACCAGCAAGCATGGGAATGCCATCAGAAAGCAACTCCTGTATTTCTTTGTTTTCTTCTGTGTTTAACCCATCTACAGCATCATCGGAGAAAGCAAAGTTATACACCAACTTTCCTTCATCATAGGAATCCCAATCAAAACAGGTGCTGAGTGAACTCATGTCCTCCAACATTTTCTGATGGGAGGAATAAGTCTGAAAATTGAATTTATCTTTCTCGAGAAGATGCCAATCCAAGTAAATCCTATCTGAAGCAGATAGGGGCTGCGGTTTTAAGTCATTTAGTGTTTTCTCAATAACAACATATGACGAACTTATCTTTTCATGATCAGAGAGAACAGGTACAGGCAATGATTTGAATGTTTCATCAACCAGGGCTAGCTCATGACTGACAATTAAAGTACTGAAGTTCATGTCTCCGTTAAACATCCAGTGACACGTTTCTGGTTCATTTGCTGTTTGTGCAGTAAAGAGGACTTCAAAATTCTGAGATGTGTCCAAATCAAGAATCTGAAATTCCTGAAAAACAACCGGGCTCATAGACTGAAAACAAGCACCTAAGGACACTCCTTGATATGTGATGTTTCCCTGAATCTGTGACATTTCCACCATGCTTAATAAGTCCATCTCAGGAGTAATGTCAAGGGACTCAACATCAGATCTAAGACACTGTTCTAATATCCCGTATTCCTTGGTACCCAAAAGCTCCTTGCCATTCAGGTTATCCTTTTGAGCCCAATGTTGGGGCTCAATATTTTCGTAAACAGAAGAAAGTTCATCCTCAACTGACAAACCTGTCAAAGTTTGCAGAGTTATCTCATTTGCTTCTAATAGAGGGAAAGTCTGATAAAAGTGCATTTCGTCCTTATAAGAACCATCATCTTCGAACAAATAAGCCTTTTGATCCATGGGATACTCTGAATGAAAGTCTTCAACTGTATGAACTGATTCATGAACTTCCCAAGGATACTCTATTGTAAGATTGAACATTTCCTGAAAGAAAAAGTCTACTTCATTAGCATCCCCCTAATAATATACAGTTAGGGATCAGAAACACATACCCCTAGACAAAATTTAATATCAGTACTTGTTAGCAATCAAGCTGACTAAGGAGAATGCAACCTATAATTATTTCTAGATCCATCCCTTCCCTATCAAAGGGAAATTCCCAAAAATAAAATAAGTTTAAAAAACCTTAGAATCGCACTACCTAATATGACAATTAAGAAAATAATTACGGTTATAATCATTACAACTGGCAAATATTATGTTTCACCATTAAAATTTAATCACATATAAGACAGACAAGTCACTCTAAGGTTGGGAAGTGCCAGTGCTATTTATCCTGCATCAACTGATTAGAAAGACTGAAGCTTAGTACAATAGCAACTTATAACTGAATCATGAATTTTCAAGAGACATTTACTAGGTTAATTTGAGTCTCTTGAACTTCTGAAATAATCTGGATCTCCTCTTTCTCATAAATGTAAGCATTTTCCTGCACATAACAGACGAAAATATTATGTAAACATAGTAATTCTCATGTGGATGTGGAACCAAATTGTACATTACCAGATAGACATTCATTTTACCAAGAATACATCCAGCTCTTGTGTTTCAAATTGGAGTACATTATATTTGATTGCATCTTTCTCTTCATCTGTTCTGCCATTATCCTTCTACAGTAACATAAGTTTGGCTGTTCAGACCAGAACAAACATGATAACAGCTGTGAAATCTGAAAATGTCATTGTCATACTTTCCGAATTTCAATCTCCAGAGGACCGGAAGCAAACGTAAGTTGATTCTCTAATTCCTTCTCTTTTTTGAGAACCTCGGCTTTCTGCAGAAGGTCACCACCAGAAACCAAAATATTATACGAATACCACTAAGCACAATTTATACAGGTACTTTTGAATTACTTTGAAATGTAATTACCAGAACTGCCTAAAATATAAGTTCAGTTTCAGAATTCATAATCTTCTATCAACTTTGACATCAAAGTAAGAGCTTCCCTATGAAGTTGTCAACTAGACAAACTGAAACATTGAGTAGAAATAAAGGAGAGGAGAAAATATGTACTTCGTGCAGTTAGCCTTCTTTTTAGATTTCCATACATCAAAAGTAAGACTAAAAATGAATAAAATACGTAGCTTCTCATTGTCCCGTGGTCTCCACATACTAAATAGCGGAAAAATTGTACTCATAACAACATTTTGTAGCATAAGCAATGAGAAATTGAGAAACAAAAAAACGATTTATAAATTTTCTTAGTTCTTAAATAATACTGTCAGCAGCTAAAATCAATCAATCAGCAGTCGCTTCTTTAGTAATTTTCCTCTTTCTTTAAACGTTATTAGCAATTGCCATAATTAAATTTCAAAAAAATAGGAAAACAATTCGAGAGAATTATAGACTGAATTTTCCTATGTAGCCTCTTCTTCTAATACACAATACGCATAGCGTCCAAACAGAACCTATAAGTTAGATTGATTGATCATTCTCGTAACTCTTTTTTTCATTTGAAGAAGAAGAAGCATGACAATCCTATAATTGAAAGCTTTATCCACAGGCAATTTCAAAATTAACTACATTGTGAATACTCATCAAATTCCTAATCAGTTACCTCTGAAAACTGTAGCACATGGCTTCCGGAACCGAAACTTCTAGAAGTTGGAGACGAACCGACGATCTCAAAGTCTGGAGCATCGAGATCGATACTCTGAGGAAGAACGTCAGAGAAGAACTTGGAGAGAGCGGTTTCGATCGGTAACTGTTCGATTTGGAGCGAAACTTCCAGGACCGAGTCGAAGTGGAGGAAATGGAGGCCATTGAAGGTTGAGAGATGAGAGTGAGCGAGGTGAGGGATTGGGAGGTGAAGGAAGGTTAGGGTTTCTAGGGCTTGGATTGGAGTGACGGTGAAGTAGTCGATGTTGAGGTAGCGAGTTCGCATTTCAGCTTTCAAAATTTGAGAGCGAGAGAAACAACGGACTGGTTTTGGTTTTGGAATAATTAAATTTCGCGCTTTAAATTTCGGCCTCTAAAATTAGTTAGGGTGGCGCGGTTTGTACTAACGCGCGCACTCCGCGGTTATGTACCAAGAGGTCGTCACATCCAACGACATGTATTCGATCATGAGTAAGAGCACCCGCAATTGGCACTCGCAATTGACACCCTAAATCACCTATTTATACAAATTTTATGGAGGATTGGAAAATTTTAACTCCAACCATGCTCCCTATCCACCTCTTAAAATAGGGAGATCTCTATGAACTTCTAAATTTGAGGAGAGAGAAAGAACCCATAGTAGCTCCCTATAATTTAATGCTAAACTAAGGAGTATGATTGGAGTTCAAATGTGATACTTCTAAAATAGATTGTGTGTATTTTTAACTCAATTTTAATTGCTCGTATTCTCCTCTCAGTAAAAAAAAACCCTACCCCCCAATGCCATTTAGCCACAGCAAGGGGGAGGTGGTCTCTGCCCCATGCTGGTTTGTAGCTATTTTTTAAGCAGCCACCGTAAAATACCATTGTCACCAAGATTTAGTTGTCACTTTTGGTCCACATACACAGGGTTTTGGCTCCAATTCAGAGTTCGGAGTTACAATCATGGATGTTGTCGGTTTGTGTGGGCTGGGGTTTAGCTAGTGCGCCACTAAGGGTTTAGTCAGTATGGCGTTATGAGTCTTTTAGGTTACCGGAGAGGATGTGGAACGGTGATCAAGTTTCTTTGTTTGTTTTAGTCTATTACTCTTTAGGAGTTTTCAATATTTTATTTTAATTCTCTGTAGCTTTTTGGTTGCGATACGAATCTGTCGTTTTTGCCATTACGCGGTGAATTTGTATTGTTAGTATGAGTTTAGGCGCTTTGGGTTGCTAGCTTAATTCTCTCCATATCAAATCAACATGTTGTTGTGTTTGGTCACTAGAGATATTGTACCCAATTTAGCACTTTTGTGGCTTTGTACTTATTTTGTTTCATCAATAAATACTATCGTTTTTTTATAATAATAAAATACTAAAAAATAGAGAATATGATTGTAAATGTTCTAAAGGGAGAAAAAAATCGTTTTGCTATTATTATAAATATTTGATATGTTCACACTTTTTTAGCAGCCAACATATAAATGATCTTTCTAGATTTATATTATATGCCTTTTCTGTTTCCACACGCACAATTACTTGATCACTTTAATTTATGTTAATTATTCTTAAATGAGAATGCCATTTATGTCTGTTGTTTGATCATGAAATGTTAAAGAGACAAAAAAATAAATAGTGAGTTGTGCCTTGAAACATTTTCCAGCAACGCTTCCTTGCTGAAGCACAAGCAGCTAGTCCATCTGGTTATTGCATCCGAGAGATACATGTGCTATTTGTGCACCCGAGAGTTCGACTTCAAGTCTTGCTTCATTGAACACGCCAAGACCACGCACAGGAAGAATTTTTAAGTGGAATGTAAATGTCATTCTTGTCGCCGCGTGTTCTTCAGCGGCGCAAACAAGGGGCAAAGCTATACATGGTTATGATCAAGTATTGTAGATCTCCATGAAAATTTATTTAAAGTGAATAAATTCGAATATTTAAAGCGTATAGCCGTGCGGCTATAATCCTTAAATAGAATAAATTCGAATATCTATACTCCTTAAATATAATCAATTTGATTATTTAAATAGTACCATTGTGCGGCTATATTATTTAAATATAATAAATTTAATTATTTAAATAGTATAGCCACACGGCTACACCGTTTAAATATAATAAATTCGAATATTTAAGGAGTATAGCCAATGTATAGCTGTTTAAAATATAGTAAATTTGAATATTTAAATACATTATATTTAAATGATATAGCCGCGCGGCTATACTATTTATTTTATATAAAAAAAATGGAGTATAGCCGGTCGGCTATACTATTTATTTTAAAAAACAGAGTAGCCGCACAGCGCATAAGTGACCACGTGTAAAAACCGTATAGCAGAGCCCTATTTTAGAAACATTAATAAACCTAAGGCTACCCGGACGGCTATACTTTTTTTTTAAAATGACCCATCCAACGAGTAGGTGCTACGTGCGAAAATAAGTATAGCCGCATGGCTATACTATTTTTTGAAAAATAAAAATAAAAACACCGAGTGTAGACACGTGGCTGTGCTACTTTTTTTAATAAAAAAAGAACCCCCTAGCAATTAGGCGCCACGTGTCAAAATAAGTATCGCCACATGGCTATACTATTTACATACATTATATTTAAAAGATATAGCTCTAAGGCTATATAATTTAATATAAAAAAATTAATAAAAAAACACCCTCCTAGTTGCATTAGTTTATACTTTATAGATATTTCATAATTCTCTACCTTTTGCTTTATATATATATATATATATATTAATTTGCTAGTTTTTACATATCCCAAGTAGATATTGATCGGCCACTATATAATATTTTAATATATATTATTGTTATTCAATAATGTGTGAGAATTATTTGTATAATACGTGAATTGTGTATGTTTTATTGAAAATTTTATAAAACATATGTGTATTAAATATGAAAAATATGTACATACATGTACAATACAAGTATCATACATTTGGTTTTTTTTTAAACGTGAATTTTACCAAATCTTTAAGACGCATACGAATATTTAAAGAGTATAACAAAGCTATATTCTGTAAATATAGTAAATTTAATTATTTAAATAGTATAACTGTGCTACTATCCTTGTTAAATATAATAAATAATAAAGGCTGCATTTAAATTTTGCACAAGTCATTTCACGACCGACCTGTTTGTTCATGTCGGTACCTATCCACAATTTAAATGCCATAACCCAGTCCCAGTGTAATGTACTAAATCACTCATGGGATGACGGCTGGCTGGCAACTGTATAAGATTGTCCATTACACAAAAGCAGTTCATGTGGCCTTAAAGCCACGTATAGCACATACCAGCTACGTGGCAGAAAACTAGACGTTGTTGGTTATTTGGGACGTGTCTCGCTCAGAGAGCGCCAGAGTGTTGCATTGCAAAGGCGGCAGAACCCACTGTTAAAGCACCCTCTATAAACCTTTGGTTTCCCTCATCTGTTTTTGCAACTCTCTGTTCTGCAACTTACTTGCAAAAGCACAACACAAAATCAGTTTTTTACTTGCGATTAATCATAATATTTTCACGGATTTGAACAATGGATTCTCATATAGTTCATCCTCATGATCAGGAGCACAACAGGGACCCCCAACATCTTGGTACACACCAAGGTAAAAACCTCATTATCCTACAAATGTTTGTCTTTTGTTTGTCTTTAATTTTTTTCAAATGTCGGTTTGGTTTTCTATCTGTTAATGTGAGTATCTTTGTGCGGTTGGTTGAAGGCGAAGATGAGGATCACCATGAGAAGAAGTCGGTTTTGATGAAGGTGAAGGAGAAGGCAAAGAAGATAAAGAACACGCTCAAAAAGCATGGCCATGGCCAAGATCATCAGGAAGGTCATATCCCTGATGATCATGATCTGGATGAGAAAGATGATGAAGGAGGCGAAGACACAAAAATGCATGGTGCAACAAGTAAGTTGCTTTGCGCTTGATTTCATTTCGACACATTAATGAATGATCAAGATTAAATTACCAAATTAGTCATATATTATGTGCAGCAATTAGGAGCGGTGTTCCTGATCAAGGAGACATTTTGAAGGTGCCTCTGGTCAAATTTGGAGACACCAAAGCCATGCATGATGATCCTGTTGGGTCAAATTTGGAGAGGACCGACGTCAAAATTAGTGATCCCAAGAGGGATTATGTGCAACCAGAACCAGGGGTGGTGCTAATGCAGGAGGATGTTCTTGAGCCAACGGATTACAGTGGCTCAACAATGGGATCTGTTCTTGGTGGGCATGAAGAAATTTCAGGGCAACCCAATGTTAATTTTGGAAAAACATCAGAAATGGGGGGAGGACTTCATGCCCCACAGAATACCCCTGTTTCTTCTTTGGGAGAGTACAAGTCCAAGATTACTGACCCAGGTCACACTTCTGCTCATGGGAAGGAAGGGCATTTAGGTCAATCCAGGGTGGACACCACCCCTGTTTCTTCTTTGGGAGAGTATAAGTCCAAGGTCAGTGACCCAAGTCAAACTTTTCCTCATGGGAAGGAAGGGCATTTAGGTCAATCCAGGTTGGACACCACCCCTGTTTCTTCTTTGGGAGAGTCCAAGGTCAGTGACCCAAGTCAAACTTTTCCTCATGGGAAGGAAGGGCATGGGAAGGAAGGGCATTTAGGTCAATTCAGGTTGGACACCACCCCTGTTTCTTCTTTGGGAGAATATAAGTCCAAGGTCACTGACCCAAGTCAAACTTTTCCTCATGGGAAGGAAGGGCATTTAGGTCAATCCAGGGTGGACACCACCCCTGCTTCTTCTTTGGGAGAGCACAAGTCCAAGGTCACTGACCCATGTCAAACTTTTGCTTCAGGGAACGAAGGGCATTTAGGGCAATCCAGGGTCAATTTGGACCGACCAAGAGGATTGGAAGAGGATCCTTATCCACAGGCACATACTCCTTCAAATTATCAGAACAAAGTCACTGATCCAACTAATGCAGGTAATTGTGGAATATTATATATTATCTCTTTATCTTTTGCTACAAAATAATTTGTGATTCCATAACATGTGACAGGTGGTGAAGATGTAGGAATTACGCCAATTCGTCAGTCCCTTGATAAGTTGAATATCCATGCTGGAACTGAGCAGAGCAGCTACACAGACAAGGCAATCTCTGCAAAAAATGTTGTTGCTTCCATGCTGGGATATGGGGGGAACAATGATCAACATGGAGATATTAAACCTCAGGCTTGTACTGCTTCAAGTAATGCAGGTAAGTTCTTTAGGACTAATAATGGCCCTTGTGGTTATGGCTTAATCTGTTTTAGACTAAGCAAAACATGTTTATGTTTTTGTTACTGCAAATCAATTTCCTATTTCCTAACATGGGCCTTCTGATTATGGCCTATTTGTTTTTAGACGAAGGACTTATTTCCTAACATGTTACAGGTGGTGGTGGTGATGAACAAAAACCACACCAAAATCTGAGCACTGGAAGCCATGACCAGTTTTCTGCTGAGAGACCATCAAACCAGAGCAGCACCTATACTGAGAAAGTTTCATCTGCCACATCTGCTATAGCCAACAAGGCAATATCTGCTAAGAACGTCGTCGCTTCCACACTCGGGTATGGAGGGAACAATGATGATGATGATGATCAGGAGGTTACAGCAAAGCCTGGTGGATCAACGTCGCCTGAGCAGCATGATAAAGGAGTTTCAGAAAGCAAAGCCGGCCAAGAAAAAGGAGTTTCTGTGAAGGACTATTTTGCTGAGAAGTTGAAGCCTGGCGAGGAGGACAGGGCTCTTTCTGAGGTGATATCAGAATCTCTGCATAAGCGCAAGGCAGAGGACTCTGCTCGGCCTGTGGGGAAGGTGACCGAGTCGGAGGAGGTGACGAGGCGCTTGGGTCCAGATTGTGGAATTGAGAGGGTTGAGCAATCTAGCTATGGGAAGATTGTTTCTGATACGGTTAAAGGCGCTGTTGGTTCATTGTTTGGGAAAGCTGATGAAAACCCTTCTTCTCAGCAGTCCACTGGTTCTGCAACAGGTAACAACTTGCGACATTTGTTCAAATTTAATCAGAAAATAATTAAATTTAGTGGTTTCGTTGTTTGATAACAATATTGCGGTTCCATTTTGGTGGTTTCGTTGGCAGGTGGTACAGATGGTTTACCTAGTTCTGGAAGTGGGGCAGCAGAGCACCCAAGTCTTCAGGGGTCGGGCAAATGAATGGAAGTTTGTGTTGGTGAATAAATTAATCCGAGACTAGAGAGATGGGATTATTTGAAGTTTGTTTTTGTATGGGGTGTTATAATGGTGTTTGACAATGACAACCGACAAGGATTGTGTGTTGTTGATTGTCAATTCCAACGTTTCAAAAATGTTTGCCGTGTGTATAATATGTATGATGAAAACAGGGGATAATCTGTTTCAGTTTCAACGTAGAATTATTCTTGCAGTTCTCAAATATTTGGGTCACTCTGTTTTCATTTTTGCAATAAAATGACAAAATTTCCTCATTTTCTGAGCAGCTAAACACTCAAAAACATCGATATCCCCAACAAACGAATCCAGCTAAAATTTCTTCAAACAGAATACATAAATCCAAGTGTTACCTAATCAATTAGGAAAGATGATAATCAAATTACGTCATACAAAGTCAAATCGCCAAACAAATCAAAGCTGTTGTGTGAGAATATAAATTTCGTCACAGAAGCAAAAATTTTATATGAATCAAAGCCTTAAGTAGACTATAATCTCTAGTTTATCCAACAACTGATCAGTGTGATATCTTAAACTAAACCCCAACACCTAACAACCGACATGAGATTAATCCTAAATAACTAACGAGCATATCATATTTACAATCTAATTTTCAACCATTTTTTCTTTATTCTTTTGACACAAGCCATATTGGAGAGGTAAAAAAAATCAAACCTAGAACCTTGAGTGCATGATAAATGCTCTTTAATTACTTGAGCTACAAATTCATTACTTTTTATAATATTACAAAATCGGGTGCATGATAAATGCTCTTTAATTACTTGAGCTACAAATTCATTACTTTTTATAATATTTATTTTTCACAAGGTGAAAATACAAAAGTTAAATTTAGACTAGTATTTAATTTAAATTAACAAAAAAAAAAGTAAAACTAGTCTAGTGTTAAAAAACAAAAAACTCTCTCTTTACAAGCGTGTCGTATGGTAAGTGGAGCTTTACAGGGTGACTCTACTATCGGAACAGAGAATCCCTTTCCTCTCCCCTTCTCTCAAAGGGGGTTTTCTCTCCTCCAGCTTCAATAGTTGAATTCCTCACTTGCGACAGCTAAAACCCTGGCGGGACTTCGGAGCCAAGCTTCAAGAGACTGATATCGCCTTTATCAGATTGCTTAATTCCAGGTAACTCAAAGTCCTCCTTCGTCTTCTTTCACACTTTGGAGATAGGCAGCTCAATGAACTGCCTCTGCTCGATTCACTACTGTTTGCGCAATTTGATCCCTCCAGTTTAATGGGCATCCATCAATTTGAGAATTCACAGCTTTTAAAGTTCTGCGTCCTTTTAATTATCGTTTTATTGGTGTGTTTCTTGGATTTCTTAAGTACTGTAAAGTTGCAGAGATAATGGGTACCAACCATGAACTGTATATCTCTGTTTGGTCCAAGGGTTATTCAAAAGATTTCGTGTTATGTTGTCGTAGCACGAAAATTAAGTGATGGATGCTTTGGTGGGAATAAAGGGGATAATGGGCATGAGTTTATAGAGGAACCCTTGAAGAGAATATGGAGAAGTTCGGATTTTGATTCAGTTTTAGATGAGAAACAGAATGTTCATGAGTATGAGAACCATCCCCGGGGGTATTTCTCGCTGAGACGGAGTTTTTTTGAGAATGCAAAGATTCATACCAGGAGGGTTCTTGAAGTTCTTCAACAAGATGGCCCTGGGTTTGATACAAAAGCGGCTTTGGATGAGTTGCATATAGAGGTTTCAGGGCTTCTTGTGAGGGAAGTTCTCTTCAAAATTTTGAAACAAGTAAATTATGCGAGTAAAATGCGGTGTGCAAAGTTGGGGTATAAGTTTTTTGTGTGGTCTGGCCAGCTTGAAAATTACAGGCACACAGCAAACACGTATCATTTAATGATGAAGATATTTGCAGATTGTGAGGAGTTTAAAGCAATGTGGAGGCTAGTTGATGAGATGATTGAGAAAGGGTATCCAACTACAGCACAAACGTTCAACATCTTGATACGCACTTGTGGCGAGGCAGGCTTAGCTAAGAAAGTTGTGGAAAGATTCATCAAATCAAAGACATTTAACTATAGGCCATTTAAACACTCATACAATGCAATTTTGCACTCCCTTGTTGTGGTGAAGCAGTACAAGTTGATTGAGTGGGTATATCAACAGATGTTGGCAGACGGTCACTGCGCAGATATTCTAACTTACAATGTTATGATGTATGCAAAATATAGATTGGGGAAGCTGGATCAATTTCACAGACTCCTTGAAGAAATGGGCAGGAGTGGATTCGCTCCAGATTTTCATACTTACAATATTCTTCTTCATGTCCTTGGTAAGGGAGACAAGCCACTTGCTGCGCTTAATCTCTTGAACCACATGAAGGAAGTCGGTTTCGATCCAAGTGTTCTTCACTTCACAACATTGATAGATGGACTAAGCAGAGCTGGAAATTTGGATGCCTGCAAGTATTTTTTTGATGAGATGATAAAGCATGAGTGCTTTCCTGATGTTGTTTGTTATACTGTAATGATATCGGGGTATATCGTGGCTGGGGAGCTTGAGAAGGCTCAAGGGGTGTTTGATGAGATGATCCCTAATGGGCAGCTTCCAAATGTATTTACATACAATGCTATGATTCGTGGGCTTTGTATGGCAGGGAAGTTTGAGGAAGCATGCTCCATGCTTCAGGATATGGAATCCAGAGGCTGCAATCCGAATTTCACCGTATACAGCACCCTAGTAAGTTATTTGCGAAATGCTGGGAAGCTTGCCGAAGCTCATGAAGTAATAACACATATGGTGGAGAAGGGGCAGTATACCCATCTACTTTCAAAGTTCAAGGGATATAGGAGATGTTGAAGCTGTAGATTATGGTATTCGCAGTATTCACTTGCAATCTCATAAGAAGAAACTAATTGATCCAGCTCAGTTGACATTATGTAGCACCTGGCTATCTCAGTTTGACCTTGTACCTATAGATAAAGAAACTCATTCATCCAGGGACCAGGTAACATTATGCAGCTCCTGGCTATCTCGGTTACACGATGTACCCACCACAACTTGTTTCTATTGTCTCTGAAGGAAAAAAGTAAAGTATGCACAAGTTATTTTTTCATCGTATTTTTGTAGCGCGAACAGTTTGTCCATGTTTTCTTCCCCTGCATACAGAAATGTCACTATTTTGTTTTTATGGTCTTGTGAAGTCAAAAGAACTAAATAGAGTACCAGACTGGTTTCACTTAGTCGAATGAAGCATACATTATAGGTGCACATATGCATAGCTACATACATTTGTGTTTTTAGTCATATGAAGCAACAAATGGACAGTCCGTTATGTGTTTATGATCATACGAGTAAATTGGGTTTTGTTGCTTTCTCACACATCTTGATATGAGATATGACCTCTGCATTTAACCAAGAACATATTCTATTTCCTGCAATCGTCACGGTTATATAATACAAAACTGAAAATCATCACCTTTTTTTGGGTCTACTTTTTATATTTTAATTTGGTTTTGGCCTAACAAAGACAAATGAATACAAGCCTATGACAGCAGTTGATCCCTTTTTCTTTTCCTACTAATTTTCTCTCTTTAATATATAATTCAATTGCAAATGCTGCAGGCTTAGGCACAAGATTATATGTCCTCTTTCACCTGCCCTCTGGATATAACCAAATACTCAAATCAAATGAGCATCAAGAATTAATCGAGTTTTTTTTTTTGGGTGTGTCAAATTTGAATCAAACACGGCAAACAGACCACAAAGGCACGGGACATGATTCAGCAAACCCATCTCTCAACAATTAAAAATTATATTGAAAAAAGAACAATCAATCAGATTCATGCCAGTCACTCTCTGAAATTCTGAATGGAACGATTATTTTTGTATTTATGTAATTCCCTTTTCAAGTGAGTGCATTGCATGAGGAGGCATGTCTATATCTTGGCTTGGTAGGCGCCACGAAATATGATGCCATTGCCATCCAACAAACAATATATAATTCTGTGCGCTTTTTTCTTCATTTCAAAGATGACAAAATTGACGATCTTATCACCTCCTCTCCTCACCACCACCAAAGCCAATTTGCTTCTCAATCTCTCAACACTTACATATTACATCCATTTGCACTTGTTTTTTTTCTTAATTACATCGCCAATAAATATAAATAAACTCATACATTGCCCATACATCATAGAAAACTTACTGCTTTCCTTCTTGT
Source organism: Prunus avium (assembly GCF_965620075.1). Classification (NCBI taxonomy): domain Eukaryota; kingdom Viridiplantae; phylum Streptophyta; class Magnoliopsida; order Rosales; family Rosaceae; genus Prunus; species Prunus avium. The sequence continues at coordinate 42,559,983 of NC_142285.1, forward strand.
AAGTAGGAGAAAATTTACCATGAGAGATATTTTAAAAAAACTTGGCTTTTTCATTTTTTCTCCTCCTTCTTCTCCTCCTTTTTCTCTTCTTTCTTTTCCTCTTTTTTCTCCTCTTTCTTTTCTTCTTTTTTCTCTTCCTTTGCGGGGCCAACAGATATTATGTCCACTTTCCCTACCTTCTTTAACTTCTTCACCACTGCCACTGGATCCATCATCCCTACCACTGTTAGCTTTTGGTCCTTTAGATCTGCTGCTATTGAATCAATCCCTGTTCATCAAATCACCAAAAGATTTCAAGCAAAGAAAACAGAGACAGTGGCTAAAACGATGATCTATTTCACATGCAACAGCTGGGACAATAAGTTCTTTTTGGATATTGAAGATGTTAACAAGACTTTGGCGATGAAAAAAGGAAAGAAAGAAAGACATACCAAATATATCAGCGGCAGCTTCAATGGCTTTCTGCTTTGTTTTGTCATCAGTCATAGTCATGACCTTGAGAACCACCTTCTGCTACAAAGTTTAAACGAAAAATTAAACAAGGGTTATAGTATATGTTCTATGGTACATAGATTTTACAATACTGTAAGCATGAAAGATTTAAACTAAATTATTATTGAATTGAAAAGAAAAGGGTATGTTAGAGTTGGAAAAGCACCTGAGCCATCTTTTTCTAAGAGCAAGAATGTAAGAACACAAATGAAAAGGGGAGAGAGAGAGAGAGAGAATGAAACCAAGAGTAATATTGTTGGTTTTGTGGCCTTTATTATAAAGGGTGAAAAAATGTGAGGTGCAACTGGGCTTGAACTTGGGTTTGGGTGGGTCCTGATGAATGTTTGAATTTGATAGCAAATCTTTTTACCACCTTTGATGAATGTTTGGTAGGAGGGATAATTTTCTTTCACCTGGGTTGGGTAAATCTTTTACTTACGGAATGTTTGGTGAAAATTGCCAACAATGAATGAACATGCAAATGCCAATTCATGTAAAGAATTAGTTACGTAGGCTCTTGGAACACATTTTCCAAATTCTAAAGATTTCCTCCCACGGCCACGTGTGACGTGTGAGGTGTCAAGAAGATGAAATGTCATATCGAATTCCATTTTGAGAATTAGGGTTGATATCACAGAACAGTGGTTGCTGCTTTGGTTGGGGCAAGTTGCCTGGCCTGGCTGGCCTACCTATCCTATAGGAAAGGACGATTCCTTTTTCAAGATCCTATTCAATTCAGAAAAAGATGTAACGCACAACTTTCTTCGCATTTTAAAACTGCAGCATACACTAAAAAAGCAGGCTACATGTGACTTTAATTGAATGTTTGATCTCTGAGTTTAAAAAAAGCCATAATTGAATGTACTTTCAAAGGAGATGGAGATATTTTGAAAGCAAAGGCAGTGAGTGGTGATGAAAATGATGAAGGCAGGAGGAAGAATTCAATTTTTAATCAAACTATTTCCTACTTTTGAATGCTCTTTTTTTTTTTCACAGAAATTTATGGAATATGTTTTTATAAGCAATGACTTAATTAATTTAGTGACTCAAACTCCCCCCCTCCTTCAAGTGCATCCGGATTAAATTCCCGAAGATATGATATCCCCATATTGAATTCCGAATTTTCCAAAAAAAAGGTGTTAAATGCTTCAATTTCCAAACCCTAAACTTTTGAGATGTACTTAGTCAAAGTAGGTGCTTTATTAAGACGGAGCAAGCAACCAATTAGTTTTCTTCCATTGACCACTTTGCATAACATCTTTTTGTATCCAAAAAATAAAATAAAATAGGCTACTATTTTACGAATAGAACCAAACCAATTCATATTTCCTCACAATAATTCAATCTTTCCGAAATACAAAACTTGCTCATGCTTCTTAAACTACGTTCTTGTAGAAAATGAACAACTCAAACATATCAAAGCACGAGACTAAGGATAAGAAGCAACAAAAGGGAGTTCAAAAATTACAATATAACAAATTAAAGATTAACAATAAGAACCGCTCAAAATTGAAACTATTAATCACATGATGGCGCAGGCATGTGGATTGTCGTCGCTAAAAAGCGAAGCGATGGCCTCATCGGATGCCACGGCGACTGAATAAACTGATGGAGTGTGGAAGAAGGTGTGTACGCCGGTGGTGGTTTCATTTTTGTACGTGTCATAATAATGGTTGACAATGTAGGTAGGGTACTTGTAAAATGAGGCAAAATGAGAGTATCCAGGAAAGGGCCATGGCTCTGCTGCTTTTCCAGCTCGCTTAATTGCCTTCACTACTTTCTTTTCCTCCAACCCATACCCTCTCACAATTACCTTCTGGATCTCCATTTCTATTTCCACCTCCTCCACACCTATTAAAAATGAAAATTACATTTGTCAAAAGTAATTAAAAAACCCTGATTTGGGTTGAACTTTGGGCTCCTTATTCATATCTCCTGAGAGGCTAAATCAGCTTGCTTCAAGCCCAAAAGTGTTGGGTCCATTGTTGTAGGCCTAGAACTCAGTATGACTGGGCCCACCCACAACCCAAAGAAACTGGGGTTGACAAGGAAGAGCATGCGCAGCAGCATGAACTCATAATTTTCTTTCCTTAATTCCCAGTTCAATTGCATTTTGCAAAATGCAGTGAAATGAGTTATATGCCAACTCAAAATAAGTCATTCCTTCTGTAGTTAATTTGTTCCAGAAATATACACACACACATAAATAAGGATGTATTGTAAGTACCTTTGAGTTTGAAGAGAGCTTTCTTTACCTTGGAAGCACATCCTTCACAATCAAGGTTTGGAACTCTCACCTCCACAATCTGCAAAATCTCCACATTGTCAATATATTTGCTTACTTCCACAGTGAGTGCTTTGTGTGTTTGTGCAAGAGAAGAGAGGGAAAGAGAAACTTACAGACATGTTTCTGGTAGCTTCAAGATGAATACAAATACAATGAAGGTAGCAAGAGACGGCCTATAGAGAGGAGAGGGCTTATGACTTATATATGCATATTGGGTTTTGAGAATAATGTTGGAGAGGTAGCATGAGAAAGAGGGTTCACGCGTGAAATGGGAAGGCGTGATTTTGTGCTAGCTAGCTCAAACCCCAAAGCTAATCCTCTTGTTTCTGCTCTCTCTCTCTCTTCTGTGTCACTTTAATAACCCACAGACACAGTCCAGTCCACTGTACATTTTCAATTTCTTTCCATTTGCCAAAACGACACGCTCCACAGGAAGGAATGATGGAGGACACTAATCAAAACCATCATTTTATCCCCCATTTGTATAGGAATATGGCATGGCATGTAGGACCTCACACACTTAATCAAAACCGCCAAGTGGTCCAAGGCTACTTGATTAATTTGTTAATTTCCAATGCTTTGCATTTGATGGGCATTAACATAATAATAACATGCATGTCTCTGTTTTACTTGATTGGTGTTTTTTTTCAAAGAGAAAGGCATCTATGAATTATACGCATCAAGGTCAAGTCCATGTCTCAAAGAAGCTCTGAAGCTCATGAGTAGCTTTTGTTGTTCTGTCTAGCTTCAAGGTTTGTAGAGAACATAACTGAACTCTGCATCAGCTTTAACACTCTGAAAAGAATTTCAGAACATAACAGAATCTGCTTGCTTTCTCAGAATCTGCAGCTTTAAAATTTTAGCTTGTAAAAAATAACATTAAACATGAACTACTTCCTAGAACAATACGCTGGTGAATTCATAAGTTAAAGAACAATACTCAGTAGGTTATGTTGGAATTGCAAGATTTCTGATGGCAAATATTCTTCTCTGTGTTCTGTCTCTTCAAAATCAGAGGATTCATTCTGGTATCGCTTTCAATATTTGAATTTTGGTGTGACATGACATTGTCATTATTTGTAACGCTTCTTTTGGAGCATAATGATCGTGAAAATTTAAGGTGCACACTGCTATTTCTGTCAAACTTTTGGTGCCGAACTTTTGGTTACAAGGGGCCCAAGTTACCAACAAATATAAGCATAATTCCTCAAAGACATATGAATTCATGTACATATGTGGATCGATCCAAGTCCAATTAAGGGACGCTAAGCACCTTTCCATTTTAAAGACTTTACGGAAACAACGAAAAGGCCCATCAAGTCCGTTTTCATTTATGCAATAGATAAAGGATCGTAAATAAATCATGCTTTGAAGAATTTAAAAAAGAAGAAGCGAAGGTGGTGGTCAATTGCCAACGCACAACTAAAATTCCAAAAGCAGCAGCAAATCCATGATGAAACAAATGCTAAATGGTAACTCGCACTTTTGTTTGGATTTGAAAATTTGCAATTATCTTTTCAACTTTTCAGCCAAATCAGCTTTGTCGTGTAGCCATCCTATCTATACTAAAAAAATTAAAAAGTTAACATTCTCACGAGACGAGATTCCACTCTTATTTGTTACTTCGTATAGGACTAGTCAATTTCTCTGTTAAATCTTTTCTACAAATTAGTGCCTTTAACTTAGGATTTAAATTACCTTTCTTGGGTAGTCTTTTTGGCTTAATATATTGGCCTTCTTCTGTATTGCAGACACACAAATATACGAGATATTATTTTACAAAAATCTATACTTTGTAAACTCTATTGACCATTATTCATTGCTCCCAATTCCCCACCTCTTGGCTCACTTGTCTAATCTATCCCCTGTCTTTCTTCGGTCCTTCCATTTCCTTTCCGATCTAACATTTTTTTTATACCTCATTTTCTTTTCAGGGGCACAGTCTCCACCTCCGAATCATTATTAGTCCTTACCTAAACAATACTTTTCATCAGCTCATTTTATTAGGCAACAAGCTCTGTCCACGCTCTATATCTCAGATCCTAGATTCTTAGTCTATGGCTTCTCCTATTACTACTACTACTACTACTACTACTTCTTCTTCTTGTATTAATTCAAATTTCGAACTGAATTAACCAAGAAAGCCTCAACCTTTTCATCAGCTTCAGAGCAACTGCGCCAACTTGTTCTGCTTCATAGAGCCTCAACCAGCCAAAACTGAAGCCAACCCATTTGAGGAAACAAGCACCGCTACTTACCCAGTTTATCAAATCCATGGAATTTGGTTTCTAACAGTGAAATCAGAACCATTGCTGTCTGAGAAGAAGGGGGCAAAAAGTAGTTAATACAAGAAGAGACATGAGATGAGAGAGAACGAGAATATGCAGAGGCTCCAGAGCCAGAGGTGCTACTTGTATGGTCCTTTCGCAGACACCATCTTAATGTTGCGGCCATTTATGAAGTCACCTGCCAGATTTTCTGCTGTCTTCGTCCTCGTCTTCCTCCTCTTCGGTGCTTTCGTCTGCACGCGCTTTCTCAACTCCCCTGTAAGTCCCCTGTTTCCAATATTCCATTTTTTTTTCTTTTTAAAAGATATATGTTTTTTTTTTCTTGTCTTTTAAGTTTTAATTATTCTTTGAAATGGTGGGGATGTCTAGAACTAGAAGGAGGTACACGGCAAACGACGTTCGTCAAAACGGCATGAATCCATGTCGTTTCCATGAGAGTATAATAATATTCTTAGGCGTAACATTTCCCGTGACTGTCGGTTAACGTTTTTCCCGTGGGGCATCATTAATGAGCCACATGTAGTGTTGACTACGTAGCACACGTAGCACGTAGAGCTCCCTTTCTCTTGACAAAAAGGGAGATTCGAATTTGGATGCAAGGTTACGAGCTTGTTCGTCTAACCGACTCACCTAAACTAGTTTTTATTTGTCAAATGATGATAAATGTGCAATGAAATTTATGTTAATCCTAATCAAGGTTTATTGAGTAATGCACTGAATATAGAATTTCGTATCGTATATACTATTGGGCCGTTAATATTAACACTGTGCTTCGTGTCACAAACACAAACCCAGATTCTAGTGGATACTTCAGCCGAAGAACCAATAATTACCACCAGAACATCCCAAAAACACCCACTCAACTGCACTGCTTACGACCTCACACGAACCTGCCCGTCAAACTACCCTACTACCACCTCCCACTCGGAGCAAGATCCTGACCGTCCACTACCACCCACTTGTCCGGAATACTTCCGCTGGATACACGAGGACCTCGGGCCATGGGCCCACACGGGGATCACGGGAGACATGGTACAGCGAGCCAAGCGTACGGCCAATTTCAAGTTGGTGATTGTAAATGGGAAAGCTTACGTGGAGAAGTATCAGAAGTCGTTTCAGACCAGAGACGTTTTTACAATGTGGGGGATCCTACAGTTGTTACGGAGGTATCCAGGACAGGTGCCTGATTTGGAGCTCATGTTTGACTGCGTTGACTGGCCAGTAATTTCATCAAACGATTATAGTGGGCCCAATGCCACGGCCCCACCACCGTTGTTCCGCTACTGTGGGGATGACAACTCACTCGATATTGTCTTCCCTGATTGGTCCTTTTGGGGATGGTAAGATTACTGACCTTTATTTTTTTTCCATTTTCGTTGAAATCAAAATTCATGACATTAAATCAATAATGTTGTGATTGAACGAAGCCATGGTTGATGGTCCAAAAAATGAATTTGGCATTGTTAAATGCGCATGTAAATTTGTCAGGTGTCTAAAGAAATTGCATGTAACTTGGCTTGTTCCTTGTGCAGGGCTGAGATCAATATAAAGCCATGGGAGGTTTTGTTAAAGGACCTAGAGGAAGGCAACAAGAGGAAGAGGTGGATAGACAGAGCACCTTATGCTTATTGGAAGGGAAATCCATCTGTTGCTGCAACCAGGCAAGATCTCCTCAAATGTAATGTTTCTGACCAACAGGACTGGAACGCTCGCGTTTACGCTCAGGTACCGTGCCATTACCCTTTTATGCAAGTCCAATATATGTAGTAAAAATGCAGAATCTGAGAATGTCCTTGAAAACCACTTGCAGGATTGGTTACGAGAATCAAGCGAAGGGTACAAGCAATCGGATTTGGCAAGCCAATGCGTTGATAGGTAGAAACATCTTCCCACTATCCCCAGTGTTCATGGTTTAATCATTTTTAATGTGTCCCTAATGTCCTGACTTAGGTTATTCCATGAACAATCATTGCAGGTATAAGATCTACATAGAAGGGTCTGCTTGGTCTGTCAGTGATAAGTACATTCTTGCATGTGATTCTGTCACCTTAATTGTTAAACCCCGCTACTACGATTTCTTCACGAGAAGTTTGATGCCAGTGCACCACTACTGGCCCATAAAGGATGATGACAAATGCAGATCCATTAAGTTTGCTGTTGATTGGGGCAACAGCCACAAGCAAAAGGTAATATGATTTGTTAGGCTTCCATCACTAATTTTTTTTATGTGTCTTAGACTTTTAGCTAAAACATTCTTTAACTTGTCATTTTCACCTAAATTTGACTGTTTTTTAAAGTGTGGCATACATGCTGTTATTTCCAGAAATCATCGTAGAGGGATCATTTTGGACAATGGACTTGGAAACTTTATCATTCCTCATATGAAGTTTTTGTCTTGAGTTCATTGGAATTTCATCTGTCCAGTCATCTGAACATCTCAGTTTATCTTTAGCTTTTGATAACTATGCTGGCAATTTACCGTACTTTCACTACTACTTACGATTGAATTTTCACATGAAAAAGGACAGAAGCTGATCAGGAAATAATGGAGTAACTAACCTCACTTTTCTATGTTCATTTTTTACTAATTGCGTTGCTTTTTCATCGATTGCATTAGGCACAAGCCATTGGAAAAGCAGCAAGTAAATTAATTCAAGAGGAGTTGAGGATGGACTATGTCTATGACTACATGTTTCATCTTCTGAATGAATACGCAAAGCTCTTACAATTCAAGCCAACCATACCTCGAAAAGCTATTGAGCTCTGCTCAGAAGCGATGGCTTGCCAAGCGCAAGGAACAGAGAAGAAATTTATGATGGAATCTTTGGTGAAAAGTCCTGCAGTCAGTAATCCATGCACTATGCCTCCTCCTTACGGTCCGGCATCTCTTTTTGCAGTGCTTAGGAGAAATGCAAATTCAATTAAACAAGTAGAAACTTGGGAGAATAAATACTGGGAGAATCAGAGTAAGCAATCGTAAATAGGTAATATATATCGATGTATACAGATGAATTAGGGTTGAGCAGTTACAGCTCCGAGTATTATTATTAGCAGAAAGATTTTCCACTAAACAAGTATATCACAATTAAATAATCAATATTGGTTGAAGTTTTTGCCCACTTGAAATTATAATTTTTTTCATTCTCTCATTCTCTCATCACACATTTGATGTATCAGGGGGCCTATCATATCAAATCACAACATAGAAAATCAGGTTTCTTGCAGAGCATTAGCACCTAAAATAATGAAGGAAATATTCTCCAAAAAGTGTTAAATGAATTCAAAGTTCAAACTGAATAAACAAAGAAAAACTGAAGAGCTTGAAGGAAAAATGCAGGAACTTGTTCTCGGCCATAGAGCCTCAACCAGTCAAAACTGAAACAAACCCATTTCGAGAAATAAGTACCACCACTTACCCAGCCAGCTCATGAGATCCGTGGAATTTGGTTTCCAAATGTTAAATCATAAAACATGGTTGTCAGACAACTACAAGGAGGAAAATAATGGTTAAAAAAGAATACTGTTACAGAGACACACGAGGAGAAGGAGAAATACAGAGGCGTTCCAGAGCCAGAGGTGCACCCACCAGCACTACTTGTGGTACGGGTCGGGTATTATCTTAATCTCGCGGCCATTTATGGAGTCAGCTGCAAGATTTTCTGCTATCTTCATCGTCCTCTTCGTTCTCTTTGGCGCCCTTATTTGCACGCGGCTGCTCAACTACACCGTAAGTCATGCATGATCATAACATTCTCCGACACCATTGTTTCCAATAATTCTTTTATTTATTTATTTATTTTTCCAGTATTTTATTTCAGTGGTGATGTCTAGAACTAGGAGGTACAATACAACGGCATTGTAATCGTACATCCGAAAATACGGTTAACATAAAAATGTGGGATCTAACATACTTGTATTACGTGCTATGTTTTTAACTGAAGAATATTTGTCACTTATCATATCATGTCACGTTTTGGGCTAAACAATTGTTGACCTCTGGACATTTGGTTATTTGCTATAGGGTGCATTTTTGCTCACCACTTTAACCATATGTGTACCCTCACCACTATCCTCAATGCTTGACACGTGTTCATAGGTATAATCATGATTCCATAAATATAAAGCAAAAGTTAACTTGGTTATGTCTATGGACACGTGTCAAACATTGAGGATGATGGTAAGAGTACACCTATGGTTAAAGTGGTGAGCAAAAATGCTCCCATTTGGTATATAGTAAACATAGATAAAAACTATTAAGATAGTTATCTACAGGTACGTATGAGTGATTGTCAACCATGAATAAATGATGAAACCCGCGCCATTCATTAATAAATGATGATCTTTGTTTACGTGGTGCTCCATGTCACAGACAGAGACTCTATTTGGAGCTACTTCAGCTCAAGCCAGAACATCCCAATCGTACCCTCACAATACCGGTGAAATTCCCAAGAAGCCCCCGGGTAAATTGGAAATTCCACTCAACTGCCCTGCTTACGACCTCAGGGGAACCTGCCCCTCAAACTATCCTACCACATTCCACCCGGACCAAAATCCTGAGCGTCCATCACCACCCACGTGTCCGGAATACTTCCGTTGGATACATGAAGACCTGACGCCATGGGCCCGCACGGGGATCACAAGGGAAATGGTAGAGAGGGCCAATCGTACGGCCAACTTTAAGTTGGTGATCGTGAATGGCAAGGCTTACGTGGAGCAATATGAGAAGGCGTTTCAGACCAGAGACCTTTTTACGGTGTGGGGGTTCCTACAGTTGTTACGGAGGTATCCAGGACAGGTGCCTGATTTAGAGCTGATGTTTGACTGCGTTGACTGGCCAGTCATTCCATCCAACGAATATAGCGGGCCCAATGCCACGGCCCCACCCCCGTTGTTTCGCTATTGTGCGGATGACAACACACTTGATATTGTCTTCCCCGATTGGTCCTTTTGGGGTTGGTAAGACTTCTTGACTTTTTTTATTTGGAAATAATTAAGTTTTTCATTGATATCATAATGCTCAATGATGCTATTTATTTATATTGTGCCCCAATGATGTTACAACTGAAATGAACCTGCTTCTAAATTATTGCCAAAAAATTATTCAATTTGGTCTTTGATTGAGATAAACCAACCAACCAACAATTAGTTTAGTGGCATTTCTTTTTTTCAATATTAAAAGAAATTCTACATTCGAATTCCCTATTCCAAAACAATGATGACGGTCGAAAAATAAAGGAATATACCCATTGTTTAATGTGAGTGAGTGAGTGTGAATTTGCTAGCTTCCGTCACAAATGACATGTAGATTGCTCTGTTCCTTGTGTAGGGCTGAAATAAATATAAGGCCATGGGAGGTCTTGTTCGAGGAACTAGAGGAAGGCAACAAGAGGAAGACCTGGCTAGAAAGAGAACCTTATGCTTATTGGAAGGGAAATCCAGATATTGCTGAAACCAGGCAAGACCTCATCAAATGTAATGTTTCTGAGGAACATGACTGGAACGCTCGCCTTTATGCTCAGGTTTGCAACATTACCTAGCTATCTCCTTTTGCTCCTCTACTTTACATTACAATTGTAGTTAAGTAAAATATATGTTGGCTCATATATAGAACAGGAAAAAAAAAAAGAGAGAGGAGAGAATCTGACACTGTTGTCGAAAAATCGATTGCAGGACTGGGGTCGAGAATCGAAAGAAGGGTACAATAAATCAGATTTGGCAAGCCAATGCGTTCATAGGTTCCAAGATCCCACTACTGCACAGTGTTTATTTGCTTCGCCTAAGTATTTACAAGTGCGCATCTTAATTATTTTTATTGCAGGTATAAGATCTACATAGAAGGGTCTGCTTGGTCTGTCAGTGAAAAATACATCCTTGCCTGTGATTCTGTTACCTTGATAGTAAAACCCCGTTACTATGATTTCTTCACAAGACGTTTGATGCCAGTACAGCACTACTGGCCTATCAAGGACGACGACAAGTGCAGGTCTATTAAGTTCTCTGTTGATTGGGGCAACACTCACAGGCGAAAGGTAACATAACTCCTTTAAGGCTTTTTCAATGTTCATATTTCTTTTTGCATTATTGCTTTTTCATTGGTTTCTTCAGGCACAAGCAATTGGAAAGGCATCAAGTAATTTAATTCAAGAGGAGCTGAAGATGGACTATGTGTATGACTACATGTTTCATCTTTTGAATGAGTATGCAAAGCTCTTACAATTCAAGCCCACCGTACCTAAAAAAGCCGTTGAGCTCTGCTCGGAGGCAATGGCTTGCCAAGCAGACGGAACAGAGAAGAAGTTTATGCTGCAATCTCTGGTGAAGGGCCCTGCAGTCAGTGAGCCATGCGCAATGCCTCCGCCTTATGATCCTTCATCTCTTTTTGCAATGCTTAGGAGAAAAGCAAATTCCATTAAACAAGTTGAAACATGGGAGAGGAATTACTGGGAGAGTCAGAGTCAGAGTAAGAAATCATAGAGAGGGTTTTTTTAGTTTATGTATACAAGTTAATTAGTTTTGAGTACTTACAGCTCAACTAACTTTTTATGTATTATTCATTCCTTTCTGGATATTATTAGCAGAAAGATTTCCCACTAAGAAAATCTGTCAGTATTTTCTGTTTTTTTTTTCTCTTTCTTTCTATTGATCTTGATTTCAGTTGTGCTTTGTGACCACTTTGAAATTATTATATGGATCATAATTTTAATGGTGCTTCAAATCAATACTCAATTATTCTGTATTTGAGCTGGCTTCAAGAATTAAACTGTTGACTTGGATATTTCTGAAGTTGAAAACAGAGATGATATATCTTGTATTGACTAAATTGAAGAAAATGTTGTAAAAAGTTTGAAATTGATAAAAGAATTCATAATATTACATTAAACTACATGGTTGGTATGCAACCCCATACAACAAAGAAGAAAAGAAGAAGAAGAAGAAGATGGGATTTTGAACAGAAAAATGTTAAATGTAAATGTTTAGGGGAGGTGGATGAGTTTGGTTGCTTAAAGAGCTCGGCTTTTTATAATGTCAAGGCTGATTTCGCTAGGATCAGTTGCCTGCAACTCAACTTGAGTGCCATCCAATTCCCTCTTGAATCTATCTTTGGAGCTTGCATACACCATCTTCATTCTCACCTTTGATGTATCAGGGGACCTGTCAAAGTTTCATGCATAATATTAGCACCTAGACAATGGGCATTAAATTAAATAACCAAAGTTCTAAACTAATTAATTAATTACCATGCAATGAAGAAAATCTTGCTTTTCTGGCAGTTCTCGACAGTGGTGAAATCAAAATCAAAGACAGCATAGCGGCACTCATCGGCAGGCAGGGATGCTGCGAAGTCGTCATATGTTTCTTCTTTGGTACCAACCTTCTCTACCACCACTTGTTGAATCTCAATCTTGAATATAATGTATCGATGGTTTCGCTTCGCTTTTAGCTCCAAGAACTTGAGTTTGCATTCATCACTCACAGCCATGCCAGACGCCGCCTGCCCCAACCCAACATTCATTTTAGTTTTTAAGCAACAACTTACAATAATATAACGAGGCAGCAACAACATTCTTACCTAGCCAAAGAAAAGCTGAATTTCCACGAAATTATACAAGTATAGAACAAGAAAAATTTATCCTTCTTTTTTTCCGTGCAATTTTCAAACGATATGCCATGCAAGGTAGGGTACTGATCGAAAAACCATTCAGATCATGCCTCAAGAAAAGAAAAGAAGAGAAAAACAGAAGTTTAAATCAATATGTTTAATCAAAATTGTTACATGCTTGCATCTTAACCATTCTCATTCATTAGTTTATAAGTGTTTCAAATTTTCTGCTCAGCGTCACAGAAACATTGGAGATGAGAATTACATGAGAGAGAGAGAGAGAGAGAGAGAGAGAGAGAGAGAGAGATACCATTTTGTTCTCCAAAAAGAGACAGGGAGTGTGTAGTGCGAAATGAAGAAGAAGAAGAAAGAGGAAAACAAAGAGAGAGATGCAGAGTATAGCAGAGGGATAGATCCTTATTTTTGGGGAGCCATGAGAAGGAGCTCAGAAAATTGCGGGGAATAAGAGAATTTTAAGGGACAAAACAAAGGTTGAGAATTCTCTGAAGCTTCTACGGCTTATCATATACGTGACTAATCATCTCCTTACGTTTTATATTAATGTATGATTGCTTGCATGCGCAACAACAAAATACTCTTCTTTTGTTTTTTTTACCTTGTTTAAAATGATGACAGAGAATTGGAGGATGAGTTGAATGTAAAGAGTAAAAATAGAAAACCCATTTTAAGTTTAAAGGCCATCTTGATATAATGATAGTATGAGTGTACACTAGGTTTTTAGCATACAATACAAATGAAACTCAAAACAAATTATGCTAATATATGTTATGAAGTCAAGGTTATACATTTAGAACAAAGAAAATAACTTCTGAAGACTACTGAGAATATTTTGGACTACGGCAAAATCATGGATGGTGCCAACGCAACACAGCTGCGCCGTGCCATACAAAGGAAAGACTGAAAATTCACATGAATTTCTTCATTCGTGAGCCATCATTATCCAACAAAATTCACTACTTTGGGTCCCTGTTTCTTCTTTGATTTTACAGGACTTTCTTGCGAATGAGAAGCAGAACCAACTATATCAACTGGCTCGTCTTTTGCACCACCAGGTTTCTTATCTACGAAACTGAAATCATCATCAAGATCGTCTCCACTCACAAGTTTGGTAACCTTTCCTCTTGGCCTTTGATTTTCATTCCCTGAAAAAGAAAGGGGCACTAAACTAAGTACAATGCCAATTAAATCAACTGATGCAAGTACACTTAACAATATATTTGAAATGGAGGAAAGAGAATACTTCATAATATATCTGAAAACACCACGGCTTTCATACTTGAAATTATGAGAAGGTGGGGGGAGGAACTGAACTCAGTTTTGTGAAAGTAGCCTAATTCCTACTAAAGGCTATCTAAAACCTGCCCTTGAATTAAAACCGCCAACTTCAATAACAAGATTGATACCATCTAATTTGACAGCAGAATTCAGTTCATCTTCAGAAACATGACAAAGGTCATTGTAGTTTCGCCTAATCCTGAGGGTGTCAGTGTATTCTGCTAAGAGAATGAAATCAGGGTTGCAATGGAAAGGTGGTTATTTCTTCCAACGCCTCTGGGATTATAATCAAAACGCTTAAAACTTATACCTCAATTTGAGCATGCATGTCAAAGTAATCTACTACCAATTTCTTGGTGAGAAGATTAAAAGTCTAAACAAAGTAAATTGAAGCTCCAAAGAACTACAAGAACAGACAAATTCAGGAGTTCCAAGGGAAAAACTTACATGAGTGAAAAGCTCCGCCAGCAGCCATTGAATCTCTGTTGCCTTTGTTGGGACAATCTCTAGCCAAATGTGTTACGCCTCCACAAATCTTACAACTACCACCCTAATAAATGAAATTCATAATGGGAAGTTTCAGCGTTTATTAATGAAGGATATTAGCTTGGATAGCTCAAGCATGAATGAATAACATCTATATCCTGAAAACTTTGATTTCTCTGTTAAGAATATAGGCAGTCATGTTGTGGAAAATTCAAAACCACAGATGAAAACTAATTCACCTTTGGATAAATCCCATGAGTATTTTTAGAGCAGTCCTTGCTTAAGTGACCGGTCTCGTTACAGATGAAGCACTTGGCAAATTTAGTTCCTCCTGCATTACCAGTTAAACAAAATGAATAACAACGCAATGACATAACCATAGAGTAAAAAAGATATCACCACCACCAGATTGACTCATAAGGCTATAGACCTCTGCATTGTTCATGTAAACTTCAAATGCATGTGTGATACACCAGTACACAAACACACTCAAGCATAGCCACTTAAAAAATTTCTGCACGCATCATCCGAATATTAAACAAACTTTATGTAATTTAAAGGATGCGAAAGATTACCTTCTTGAAGAGGTAGGGGGCAGGTAGATAGTGAATGCCCAGTTTCCCCACAATTATAACATAACTTCACAGCCACGGTGTCATCATTCTTGTTAAGGCAATCCTTGATGCTATGCCCACGTTGTCGACAATACAAACATATCTGCAAGCATCAAATAATCGCAAAACACATGAACATCAGTCGGATCCAGTCCACACCATGAATAACCAATTTCAAATAAAAATTCAATTCTATTAACTTTTGCAAAGGACCAAACAAAGACCAAATTTGATTCAAGCTCTCACCAGATTTTCCATTACTAATAGCTAAAAAAAACAAACCTACGAAGACATATGCATTTGTAATCCATTTTTTTTCAGGCATTAACTTCTGAAATATTCAGAAGCCATAATGTACATGATTGGTTCACCATTTTCTTACAGAACCCGCATAAAATTCGACAACATAATCAAAGTTCCATCATTTAAAAATTACCCAGATAAAGGAAACTCAAACTAAATCAGAATCAGTACCCAACAAAAAACAAAATAAAACAAAAACAAAGTTCACACCTTGTGCTTGTCCCACCCAGCTCGCTCAGGGCAAAGCTTGGCGATATGGTTGGTGGCTTTACAAATGAAACAGCTCTCCCCAGGCCTCATACCAGGGACTCTAAGTGGGTGTTTGCTATGAGAAGTTTTGGTGGGTTTGTCTGGACCATTGGGTGCTTTCTTGCGCTTGAACGTGCTCTTCTTTCCCTTCTTCTTGCTTGGGTCCTTAGGCGGCGTCGGATGTTTAACCAGTTCAGGGTTTTCCGCTCTGAATCTCTTGCGAGCATCTCTCTGTCTTTTGCTCACCATATTTGTCTGAGAAGCCAAAAACGAGAGCTTGGGAGTTCCGGAGGGTTTTGGGGGCACACTACAAAGGGTTCAAGAAGAAGGATAATCCCCTGCGTATAAAAGTCGCCAGGTATAGCCGTGCGTATAAAAAAATTAAAAAAGGACCCAAGTATAGCCGATCGGCTATACTATTTATTTTATAAATAAAAAAGAGACCTCGTATAGGCGCGCGGCTATACTAATCATTGAAAAAGCAAAAAAAGAGGCCCCAGTATGGCCGCTCGGCTATACTATTTATTGAAAAAACTTTTTATAAAAGTAGCCAGTTGTAGACGCTCGGCTACACTATTTATAAAAAATTTTAAAAAGGACCCAGTATAGCCGTGCGGCTATGCTATTTATTTAAAAAATAAAAAATAAACAGGGGCCCAAGTATAGCCGCCCGGCTATACTATGTATTAAAAAAATTAAAGGCATACCCAAGTATAGACGCTCGGCTATACGGATGAAAAAAATAAACGCTCTCACTGTACTCAACAATGCGTACGGGTACAATTCTAAAATCACTGCTAGCACAAGACCCAACTTGCATCTCATTCTATGCACCAATTTTTCTGTTATTGACTGGCCAGAACTTGTTGAAACTAGGCCAACAAGTCCATGCCCAGATGGCTCTGCGTGTGCTCGAACCTAATGCTTTCCTTGGGGCCAAGATGGTTGCAATGTATGCAAGCTCAGATTATACATTGCAACCAGATATCTATAACAAATAGAACCCCACTGCACAAAATTTTGATGAACACAGAAACAGAGTACCCCCAAATCAAAATGCTATTTATGACATTAAACCAAGAAAAACATGAAATCTAAACAATACCCAGATCTGATCCAAAAATGAAAAAGAAAAATAATACCCAGATGCTCTCTCTCTCTCTCTCTCTCTCTCTCTCTCTCTCTCTCTCTCTCCAAAGTAGGTTGTGGTGGGTTGGGTTTGAGTGCGATGGTTGTGACTGTTGGGTTTTCGCCGGAAGAATAGGAGGGCGGATGGGTGGTGACTATTGGGTTTTCAGAGAAAATCCCTTAAGCCAAGCACCAGCTGCGTAATAAACCACCAGCACCAATAATTCCAGTATTTCAACTCCGACAACCATCAGTGTTGACCTTGCAAAAGGGTAGGGATGAGAGAAAAGTTTTTTTTTTTTTTTTTGGGTCTAAATGAGAGAGAAATTCCGGTTGTAGTTTTTGTGATGAGTAATTTTAACCCAGTTATAACAAAACTACAATTTTAAAATTGAATCGTTTATTTTAATTGGACGTTTGTTAACATCCCGCAAATAAGCCCCGCATATTAATCTCCTCATTCTAGCAAAACCCCCTAAATAGGGCTCCATTTTTAGTTGGCCCTTGGGCCTGATAGGACTTAGGCTATGTTAAATCTCAAGTTCAAAAACCATCTCATAAGTATGAAGATCTATCCTTATAAAAAAAAATAAAGAATGCTGCTATTTTCACCCACCTGTCCTATTTTTTCATCCACCTTATCTTCTCACCCACTATGTAAATTTGTAAAAACACAATCCTATCTTTCCACCCACCGTTATTCATAAAACACCATTAAATTATTAATTCGAGCAAATTCTCTTTTAAGTTAAAGAGGTCTGTTAATGGGAGATAGGATGGTAGAGAAGGTGCAATAATGGGAGATAGGAAATTTGAAGAATCACCCATAGTTATAAGGTTTGATATTTGTGATTTGGATTTTTTTAACTTTTTTAAATTTTAAGGTTGAGGCAATTGTTTTGGTTTTTAATCCTTTTCTCTAAGTCCTTAGAAGTCTTTTCATAAATGGGTAAATTTATTTTTAAAATTTTAAAGATAAGGTGGGTGGGAAAATAGGACAGGTTGGTGGAAATAGCAGCACTCAAAATAAATTATAAAGTCGATTCTTTGATCGTTAAACTCTAATTAACGCCAACTAATCTATTGGATTACCACCCCATCATATTATCTATGTATTAATGACATTACTTAAGTGTCTCATAAGTACTATTCCGTGATATACAAGTTTTTCGCTTCAATTTTTGTTCACATTGTTCAGCGCACGTCTCAACTTACGTGCTTTGAACTCTTCTAGTCGGTTAAAGATATGTTTTGAAAGAGATAAAAAAAAAAAAACTACTCCAATATCAACCTTCTAGCAACTTCTAAGAATTTCATATTTGCAAAGACACTTAGGTGCCAAAACTAGAAGGCTCCTCCCTAACCTTATATCCAAGTATGAGATTCCAATATTGGCGGGGCGATACTTTAGTGTATTTACACAACATTCATTTCACTAAATTTTGCCAATAAATTGGCTTGGTTGCCTCCTTTACTCGATTTTAATCCAAACAAATAAGTGTATCACGAACTTTGAAGGTGTGGTGCCATGAACCTTAGCGACCCCCGTCGTTGGTGGCACGTGGAGCCCTCGACCACCAATGGGCCAATGGCATTGCTCAAATCAACACGATGGGTTTGCTTGGAATGGCCGCAAACTAAAGCGTAAGCACTGAACCCATGTCAGAGCTTTTAGACTCTTTGCCACTGCCCTCTTGCTAAAAGCCGATGATCCCCTCTCTCAAAATATTATTCTTCCTTTGTTGGATTGGAAGGTAGGGTTGGCATATGTTAGTAGCTTACCTATAAAAATGATGGGTTTCTTAGCTTTGTGACCAAGGGTAGAGTGATGGCTACACTTGATCTCAATTCATGTCATTTTTGTAATGATTATGATGATGATAATAACATTGCTTCTCTCTCTTTTGGGTTTGTTCATCTAGTTATATGGGGTCACTTCTCTAATGTTATAGATTGAGTGAAAGCTAAGGTTAGTACAGATATCTCATGCTTTTGTTTAGTCTCCAAAAATATAAGGACCTTGAAATGTGACAACTAAACTTCTATTCCATAGTTCTATCATACAATTTATTTATTTATTATATAAATGTTTCACCTTCCAAACTTTCTCAAGCGATAATTTAAGCTATCAAGATAGAGATTCAAACTTGATTGTAAAAGAGCGAGCTCACTATTCTCGCTGGTTATCTAACCCATGTGTGCTGCTTTTGAATCATTTTAGCTAATAAAACCAAACACGTAACCCATATGTGTTGGAAAATGGAAAAAAAAAAAGGGAAACACACAAACTACAAATATATAGGAAAACGCTCACCAATTTTGTTTGTTAAACAAATTACCTACTAAATTCGTTTTAAGTGCTTTTTGTCAACAAATATTTGTTTGATTTGATGTTGCAAAATAAAAAATTGTGTGAAGTACTACTCACATGACCCTATCCAGTCACGTGTTCCCGGTGTGCAGACTCTCACTGCCTCATCCAAACCATCCAATATACGTTACCCCACTGTGCCGCTGGCGAGTAACCGTCAGCCAGTTCACAACGCGTGAAATCCAGTCCCCCAATCGTTTCCCAAACGTTAAACACCACATCCACTGCAACCCCACTAAGCCATCCGGTACTCCCTCACATCGAGACGTACATCCAAATTGACTTCCACTCAGCCAACCCAATCAACGTCTCAGATTCCCTCCAGTCCCTACCATTTACATACCAGATCAGCCCCTGCTGACACTCAAAATTACAGGTTCGCTTTTCAAAATTTAAATTCCCACTCAAAACAAACGGTGCCGTCAAGTTCGTCCGTTATCTCTCCCGCTATAAAACACCCCACGTCACTCCCTCACTCTCCAAAACCCTTCATCTTCTTCCCGATCATCTCTCTCTCCTCGAACCTTCTTCTCCTCAGTCTAAATTCCCATCTCTCGTCAAACACAGCCACTCTCTTTCAAGCGCGCTTCAAAATGCGTGAGATTCTCCACATCCAGGGAGGCCAATGCGGCAACCAGATCGGCGCCAAGTTCTGGGAGGTCGTCTGCGCCGAGCACGGCATCGACTCCACCGGTCGTTACCAAGGCGACAACGAGCTCCAGCTCGAGCGCGTCAATGTCTACTACAACGAAGCCAGTTGCGGGAGGTTCGTCCCACGCGCCGTCCTCATGGATCTGGAGCCAGGCACCATGGACAGCGTCAGATCTGGACCGTACGGCCAGATATTCCGGCCCGATAACTTCGTTTTCGGGCAGTCCGGTGCCGGCAACAACTGGGCTAAGGGTCATTACACCGAAGGCGCCGAGTTGATTGACTCTGTTCTCGATGTCGTTCGGAAGGAGGCTGAGAACTGCGACTGTTTGCAAGGTATTCTTCGAGTTCGATTTTAGTTGCTAGATCAGTAGATCCATGTCAATTTTCCGAGTTTTCGAGTGTTTGGATACAAGATATAATAATTATCGTAGAATTTTGGTTATGAATCCAAATTGACTCTGGTTGGATACACTTTATATGGTTTCGAGTGTGCTAATTGTTACCTAATGTACTTGTTTGGCAACAGGCTTTCAGGTTTGCCACTCTCTCGGAGGAGGTACTGGTTCTGGAATGGGAACGCTTCTCATTTCCAAGATACGAGAGGAATACCCGGACCGAATGATGCTCACCTTCTCTGTATTTCCGTCGCCAAAGGTGTCAGACACCGTCGTTGAGCCTTACAATGCAACTCTCTCGGTTCACCAGCTTGTTGAAAACGCAGATGAGTGTATGGTTTTGGACAACGAGGCTCTCTATGACATTTGCTTCCGAACACTCAAGCTCACCACTCCCAGCTGTGAGTTTCTTCTTCTTTGGGTACTCTTCCCTGTTGAATTGTAAATATGGATTTCCTAGTTCAATTTAGAAAAATCTATGTTATTCTCTTATCGGTTTGGCATTTATCTATTGAAATTTTGACTTGGGGAGTGAATTGTTTATATTATCCCTGTAGTTTGTAGTGAAAGAGCAGATTATTCAAATTCTATATACGATTTCACCATATCAGTTATGCGCCTTGGGCTTATAATCATTGTGTGCTTTTCTGCATTAACTATATGTGGTTGAGTCCCCTTTCATTGATATTGTTGTCCTCGGTTTTTGGCTACAATTATAGAAATTATACAATTGGACAAGCTGTTCTTAGTTATACATGCAGACACTTGTAGCCTTGTGCTTAGTGGTAGGACACTATTTGTTTGGCACAATTGCAATTTTAGTTTCACTTGTGCACACTAGCTTCTTAGGGATTTCACTATTTGTTGCTCCATTTTTCCTCTAAAAATTGTATTTGAGATTGTGTACTTGAGTATATGCAAATGGTTCTCTT
The DNA here is from genome assembly GCF_965620075.1 of Prunus avium. NCBI lineage: Eukaryota > Viridiplantae > Streptophyta > Magnoliopsida > Rosales > Rosaceae > Prunus > Prunus avium. Next base: position 42,581,078 of record NC_142285.1, read on the forward strand.
GTTTGAATTACGGCTTACAAATGCTTGTTAAGTTAGACATAGGTTTTCTCGAAATAGGAATCATTATGTGATGCTCTTCATATTGCAGTCCTTATTACTAATTTGCTGATATTGTGAAACATGACATAATCTGAACAATGGTTTCTACTTGATTGATTCAGTTGGGGACCTCAATCACCTGATTTCTGCTACCATGAGTGGTGTAACTTGTTGCCTTCGTTTCCCTGGTCAACTCAACTCGGATCTCCGTAAGCTTGCTGTCAATCTGATTCCATTCCCGCGGTTGCACTTCTTCATGGTTGGGTTTGCTCCACTTACATCCCGTGGATCCCAGCAGTACAGGGCCCTTACTGTTCCAGAGCTCACTCAACAGATGTGGGATGCAAAGAACATGATGTGTGCTGCTGATCCTCGTCATGGACGGTATTTGACTGCTTCAGCTATGTTCCGTGGCAAGATGAGCACCAAGGAAGTCGATGAACAGATGATCAATGTGCAGAATAAGAACTCATCCTACTTTGTTGAGTGGATCCCAAACAATGTCAAGTCTACTGTTTGTGATATCCCACCTACTGGTCTGAAAATGGCGTCGACCTTCATCGGCAACTCCACTTCCATCCAGGAAATGTTCAGGAGGGTGAGTGAGCAGTTCACTGCCATGTTCCGCAGAAAGGCTTTCTTGCATTGGTACACAGGAGAGGGAATGGACGAGATGGAGTTCACCGAGGCAGAGAGCAACATGAACGATCTGGTTTCTGAGTATCAGCAGTACCAAGACGCTACAGCAGATGAGGAAGGGTATGACTACGAAGATGAAGAGGAAGTTCAGGAGGAGGCTTGATCTTGAATTCTCGGTCTGTTCTCTTTTTGCTGCAGTTATGTTGTGGATTTATTAATCTGGTTTTGTTCGTTAGTAGCTTATTTGGGGTTTGGATTGCTGTATTCTGGTCAATTCCTTGGCCAATACCGCAAGTTTGGTTTTTTTTTTTTTTGGTTCTCCTTAGTTTTTAGATGGTATTAGTAGTCTGAAAATATGTGAAATGACAAAAAAGTGTTAATTGATGTCTGTGATATATTAGGGTGGTGTTAAGTAAAGATTGCGATGATTGAATGCCTTTTGTTTTGATGGTGGATGGATTATATATACATGGCCTCTGGTTTCTGGGTGTTGATCTTTGTTTTTACTTCATCTTTGCATTTAAAGTCGAAAAGAAATAGATTGAATTGAAGCCATGTGAAAATCTGGCAATGAATCAATTTCTTTCTGGTATTGTTTGCATGTGCCCACTGTCGCAAGCAGGTGCTGCCACTCGAAAGGCTGCAAGATTCTTGTGTTGTGGTCCTTGAAGGCTGCTGCAAGTTTCCTTCTCCTCCTCATCCATATTTAATTATTGCTTCCCTATTCTCCCTTGTACAATATTTGCGCAATAAATCTGTCAGTGGAATAAAGCCATGCATTATATTTATATTTTTATTTTTCATAATAAATTCAAGGAAATGGAAAATAGAAGTTTTGCTCAATTAAAATTGAAACCACCAAACAACTAATGCCAAAAAATAAATAAATCCGAGTAATTGTCAGTTCAATCTCGCAAGCCCAACCAAGCCCAATCCAAAGCCCAACCTTTCTAATGAATGCGGTGCTAATGTACCACTTTCGTTTAGAAATTATATTAGATCCCTGTAAAGTACCAATTAGTGTGGTTTCAAGCAATTGCTTCTTCAGAAAAGGTTTTTAGTTCGAGCCCTAACTTTTGTGTAGTGTGTGTGAGTTTAGTTAATAGGAAATTTCCTCAACCAAAAAAAAGAAAAAAAGAATAGACCCGGGACCTGGAATAACAGTTCTATGCCCCCACTTGCCCAACTAAACATACACTTATAATTTGACTTAAACCACAATCCACTTACCCTAATTTTAGTTAACCTTTTAGTTTATGGCACCATACGACATATTAAGGTCCGTATGTGGTCACTTGTTGGCCAAAACATTAATGATGGGCTAACTTCTTTCTCAACTCTTGATGGAGAAAGGAGAAAGAATATTCTTCTCCTCAAATTTTGCCTTCTTTTTCTAAGTATACGCTTGCATACTTCATTTTTTGAGATTGGTTTGACTAATCTCGATACAATAATGTTGCGAAACGCATATACAGTATACTGTTCACATTTGCTTCACAAGTGTATGTGTTTTTTTTAATAAAAAAGAAAAAAAAAATCCTCCAACAATCACGCAAAATTTTTATGAGCGTAAAAAAGGGTACATATAATATAGGATGTTAAAATCCATTATTAAAGCATACAAAGCTAGAAAACTATTTCTAGAACACAATTACCTTAATTGTAGCACACAATAAATCTACGTACATAGTATTTCTGAGTTTACAATATACTTATAGTAAAAATTTAAATAAAATACATTGATATTTTGATGTAACATGAAAGCCTGGGCGGCTGGAAAACTCAGCCCCATGAAACCTCATGTATGGAATGATAGTGCACTTAGTTATAGTAAGGAGGCTGTGCTGGAGCAACCTCTGTTGGTGTGGATGCAAACAAATTGGCTGAGTTAATTGGTCCGGGTGCTACCAAATTTGCAGGGTGGATTGGTCCTGGTGCAACAAATCCAGAGCTACGGATCTCCGACATCTGTCGACGAGCATTTGCTCCTTGTGCTTCACACAATTTTGGTAGAAATACCCCTATATACAAGCAAAACACCATATAATTAATGAACGTTAAATACTATTAAGATAAATGTGTAGTTTGGATTGGATTCACATTCTAAGAATATAAATAAGTACCTTCACCAGCGGCAAGATTGAAGTAAAGGTCAACAATGTTGGGGCAGGTGTCGTAGCACTGAGGGGAGCAAAGCTTTTGGGTGAAGCGAGACTCCAGGAGAGAGTCTGAGCAGATGCCATAGGATTTGCGGTCAAGCCCACAAGACTTGATGCACTGCTCACTCTCCACCCAGTCCTTCAATTTATCTGCCTCAATCTCTGATGTGCGGCACGTGTATGCTTCCTCTCCGCTCCTCTTCACATGCTTCTCAAGCACACAGCGTTTGCTGGACGACGACACAGCGAATGCGCATGTGTCTTGGTCTAGATCCTCGCAAGTTATTGCTCCTGCATGCAAATGAAACTCATTAGAAAATTGGTTGGTAATGAAATAAGAAAGTTGGTAATTAATTAAGTAACCATAAACCAAAACAAACCTAGGGTGGCTTGCACACAGACGGCAAGGGCAAGAGCCAGCACAGCAAGGGTCTTCAAGCTCATGTTAGAAGCCATGTATTTGTAATGAAAAAAGATAGAGGATGTGGCTAATTGAAGGAAGCTAGGAGGAGGAGAAGGAACGTGTTTGTTTTGTTGTGGAGATATGCATTGGTGGGGAGGGCTATTTTATAGTCGTTTGAAGGAGGACTGTAGAATATAGAAATTGTGAAAGCTGTATTCTGAAGAAGAGATGGCGGACTTTGAATGTGAAAAAAATGGGCACGAAGCCTAGTTTAGATCTTAGTGAAGAGACAGGACCCCACGAAGGAGGGCTGTGTTCGAGAAATTTCTCTATCAATGACCTAATTTCAAATATAACATACTAGTCAATTGACGTGGCAACTTGTGCCCGCTATCAATGGCGTAGATGCATGGTTGTGTTGTGTATATATGCGTACATATACCAAGTAATATACCAGATGCCACATCGACGTCGTGTATATATACATACCTATACCTACATGCATGTGAAAACTAGCTCTAGATACCTGATTTTCCTTTTAATATTGGCCGGTATTAATTTTCAGTCTCCGTTATTTGAAAGTTTGTAAATTCCTAGTGGATTATGATATGCTTCCTTTAGTTTGGTTACTTGCACGCCAGTATAGAATATACTAATTGATGAGATTATTGCACGGAAAAATTATATAATGCAATGTATATAATAATTATAATTTGTGCCATTTTTTACTATATTTTGCTAATCATTTTGGTCATCCATTAGACACTCATTTTCTTTGAAGTTCGGTTCAAAACCATAATAAGTTATCAATACTTAATCAACCCGATTTTCTACCCAAAAAAGAAAAACCCACCTCATACATATTAGATTCTTACTTTAATTTAATCAACTATATTCATGATTGATTCATTGAAGTCAACTAAATTAACGGTAAAAAGGTGCATAATGATGGATTCTGAGCTTTTGTATTTAGCATCGGTGCATTTACACACGTCAACATATATCTTTGCATACTATTATAATATTATAATTTATGTGTATTTAAATATCTTTGAAATATAATATTAAAAAATAAAAAATAAAAGTCTTGACAAGCATTCCAACCCAGCCCCTACCTCGCCGCCCCCACCCAGTGCTTTCCATGACCTCCACCCCTAACCCCTCTCTCTTCCCCAGTGCCATTCATAGTCCTTTCAGCAAATCCAACCAATGGATACTTTTAAAAAAAAATAAAAAATCCTTTCAGCAAATAGTGCCAACAAATAAAATAGAAAAAGGTACGCAATAAGAAAAGTTATGTTAACAAAAGAACAAGGAAAGGCATTAAATTTGTCTTAAACGATATGGTATACCAATTAAGAATTAAGTATTGGATCTAGGCTGCCTAACTTTGAGTTGTAACTTGTATTGTATGTATATGGTAATATGGTATGTATGTATGTCACTCTCCAACATCCTTGTGAGTGGCATTTTCCTTTACATTATTCTACGTACGCCATTAGCTCTTAAATTTAGGCGAAAACAAAATGAACAGACAAATTAGCACGAAACTGCATTTTATACGATAGTCCACGCCAGACATTTGCCACGTAGCACGTATACCTGGTTATGATTTACATATAATATTGTTGTTGTTTATGTTGTTATTTTTGTCCTGAATTCAGATGGTTCATGTTTTTGGACTGATCTCATGTTAATATGTCAAAAAAACTTGAACACACATGCAAATAGAACTACTCAAATAAAAACAAAAAAGAGTTTTCCCACTTTCTTGGCAATCGGCATTTGGAATTAAAACGCAGATTGGCTTCTGTCTAGACTTGTATTGTGGGAAGTCCGGAAGACCAAAGCAAACGCACCTACAAATTACAATCACAATGTAATGTTTTTCTTTTACACGAAATGATTAATTTAAACCCCCGAGATGATTATGAGGTAGAAAGAAGAATGATTTGCACAATATAATATGGGCTGGTCTCCTCCGTCGTTTGCGGAGTCAAAGCTTGAATTTTTGAGATTTTTATTTTAGTGTTGTTGTTAGGGCTTTCCATTACTCCACAGACTACGGCGCAGAGAGAGTTTGTTATATCAACCGACAAAGACATCAGTTTGGACTTTTACTCTGAATTTTACGAGTTTAGTCGCATCCCCATATATAACGACTATTTAATGAGTGACTCTGTGGTGGGGGCGGAGGAGCCATGCTCTCCTCACTTCTTTGAATTTTTGTTATCGTCGAAATTTACGCTGGCAAAAAAGAAAAAGAGAAGAAGGACCCAACTCAACAACTTTATATCCAGTTCACCTATAACTAGAAGCTTCTATTTTATTTAGAATGCAATAAGGCAGCTAATCAAGTGGAAAATTATTTTGACTTACAAACTAGAGGTCTTAAGTTCGAACCCTCAAGATATTTTGATTGTGTACGCGTGAAAACCCCCCCTCTCATCTAATCTAGACTATCGCTTGTACTTAAAAAAAAAAAAAAGAAAAAAAAGAGTGTTATTACTGTTAAGAAAGTTGGGCGGACAAGCAGGAGCGTTTCTATGTTAACGGCATGTTGGGCAGCTTCTCTCCTCTCGTCTTGTCTACAACAACTTCTCATTTACTTCTCTTGACATATAGACATCAACTTCTCCTCTTGCTAGCAACTTCTCTTTTTGGCAACAATTATTCTTCTCATTCTCTCATTTTTAATTATCTTATGCATCTTTAATTTGAAATTGAGTATTCTAGGGTTTAATTAGGAATGAATTAAAATTTGGGGATTTTGTTGAAATGAATTAGGGCTTTGATTTTAGGAATTTTGTTGAGATATTTGATTTGTTGTTGGTATTGTTGAGATGTTTGATTTGTGTTGGTATGTTTAATTAAATGCATTGGTGCTATTATGAGAATTGTTTTATTTTTGTTGAGATGTTTGATTTCTCTTCTTGGTAAAATCTTTCCGAATCTCTCATTGTTGAGCCTCAAGTTGAAAAAGTTGATGATGATCAAGATTTTAATATCAATTATCTTAAGCGTGATCTAGGATTACGTTGTCTAGTTTTATTTTTTGTATTTGTTAAACTTTTATTTATTAATAGATATGCATTTAAAGGTAAGGCTCATTACGTCCCTCTGACTATGTGTATCTTTATATGTTTATTAACAAAATCCACTTGTACCGTCGAATTTAGTATGGAAGTTTTGCTCAGTCAGCTTTCGAATCCTGAAATCGCCACTGCGGACAGGCCACCACTGTCTCTGATTCGTGTGTTGGTCTTGGATGGCCTACCTTGTACTCTAATTGGGCCGGGCCAAACTAATGGGTGTAGGCCAATTTTTTAAAGTGTGCTTAGTTTAGCTGATTCTCTTTTGTTTTACTGTTTTTGCTTCGTGAGCCAAGGGCCACGTCTTTTGTATCTCCATTGCCTCCCTTGGGCTGTTAATGAAGCCGGTATAGCTAGCAAGGTGTGTGAAGGTGACAAAATTCTAAATTTAATGTTTCAAGAAGGAGAAGATGGATTATTAGCAGAAATCATAAATATCAGAAACCACGATGGCCGACATGTCAATTCTCATTCGAACATAATATCTAATATATATGTATATAATTCAGACAATTTATTTGTTCAAATATATATATATATATATATATATATATATATATATATATATATATATATATATATACGTAGTTTTCCCTGACAGAAACTACTGGGCGCTTAACAACCAAACATGTTATCGACAATGAAAAATAGTACGATTCATGTTACTACTGATGCTTTGTTGTTGTTTATTGATTATTATTCGTTCATGAATCATGTGGGTTCCTTCTCACCTGCCATGTCTATCTATGAACATCATGTACATATGTGTGTGTATATATATATATATATATATATTTGGGAAAGACAAAAACAATCAAGCAATTGCATCATCAGACATCAGACAGAGTAGTTCAACAATCATGCATATATATAGTCCACTCGGCAGGCCCATGGGGCATGAAAATATCCGACAATAATGACTGTTTTTAGTACTGGATTTGTCGTCGATGAGACATATTCATGTCGGTTTTTTGCCTCCGTCAGATCAAATATAATTCAAGATTTCTTGTGTAAGATATTTTATAACTTGTTTCAGTGAATTCAAAACACAAACAGTTTCTTGTCATGAATGAATGACAATATAATATGGTCATAATGGATCACGAGATGCTCCATCTTTGGCCCATGGGTCATCAGTTTCAGTACAGGCTACAGCATGCATGTTGAATCAATTATATTAACCTGTACGGAATTCTCAATTTAAATTGAAAACTGATGATCAGATGGGAAGTTTATGAAACAATTTTAAATTGGAAATCTAATTTTAACTAGCATTAATTTCGTGGGTTTCCCTGTTTCGTCTTGACTTTGATCTTAAAATCTTGAAAACCAAATTAAGAAAATAGCACAAGAACAACAACAATCAATCACCACCACGAGGAAACAAAAAGTATCAAGTTATTATAAAGATTTGTAATTGTAAATATATGTCTTATTACTCATCGGAATGATGATGAGCCATGTATTCATCAAGTTGTGCTTATATATATGTTATATATTATTTGCACAGGCTCTTTAGTGTAATTCAGACAATAGAGCAAAATTTAATTACCATATATCGTGAAATTAAGCACTGGAAAAATTGATTACAGTTCACTCAGAAAGGAGGGTTTTCTTTCTACTTCTTACCTGGATAAACGAACCACATGAACATGATGATTTAGAGCTGACGATGGAAACTTCCCAAGGGATCGCATCGATCCAATATCAAATATCTAAACTCACCATGTTGATTTGGTTGATTAGATCAATGCGATCCCTTTGGAAGCCTCCACCTGCACTCGTTTATAAGATATGCATACTCCAAAACTCTCTCAAGAAAAAGCTCTCTGAGATATCTGCTTGATTCAAAAACCCACCTTTTTGTTTGGAGGAAACATGATATATACTGACGTGCATATATATATATATACACACATATAGTACCTTATTAGCTGGTGGTCTTGGGTTTGGGTATTGGTTTTTGAGTTATTTTATAAGAAGGGTAAAGGTTTGGCTGCTCCTGGCTTCTTTTATAGATGCACAAATCTGTTATGTTCTGTTCATGCATTTGCTGTGATGGGAAAGTTCGCTAGCTTGCGTACGTGTGAGAGACTATTATTATTTAAGTCTTGAGATGCTTCTTTCTCTACCAAGCTCTGCTTTTATAAGCCCTCAGAGAGCATAGATCCCACTCATGCGTACATTAGAAATTCTTCGGTGTGATCGTTATACCGTCACGTAGTGTTACTAATATTGTAACACTTGTATTTATTTATTTATTAACACTATATTCTATGTCAATAACATATCAATTATACATACCATAATTACGTACGTAACGGTGATGATATAATGATTACACCTACATAGTTTCTGCCTAGATTATTTGAGAAATTAGTGATTAAATGGAGCCTACGGCATTGAATCCGTTCAAATGTTGTCAATCGCAAAACGGGGTATGTTAGGGGTAAGGGGGACCGACATGATAACACGGGCATGGGCACTTGCATTGCGTTGCATGGTTATATATGTAGAGGGCAGGTAAAAGTTGTAATCAAACAGCTTTTCTTGCCAACAAAAAACTCAGCATATTCCCTATAAGATAATGACACGTTCAATCGATCGAAAAAATAGATAATGACACATTCCTTCCTTCTTTAATTTCTAATCTAATCCTTCATTATTCTTAGATATTACTATTTCTTATGATATATCTTATTTATATATTTTATCTATTTTGAAGGGCGTCATTTATGGATCATAAATGTGGACCTTACTATTGCATTTTCGTTCGTTTTGATTTGATCCCTTAGTAACTCTCTGCCATCCAACTTCTCCGCTCAGGCCCACTAACGAGTGAAGTTCGGGCCTAATTTTATTGGCCCGCAATAGCCTAGCCAATAGGGTTTGTTGTCCTTCAATTAAAGATTAAAATAATAAAACGGTGAGCATTGACCACTGGAGGGAGCTGCAACTCTCGCCTGAGGCCTGCCTCTACCTTGGTTATTATTTCCCGCCTATCTTTGTCCGCTCTTTCACTGAAGAAGGAGAAATAGGCAGAAGAAGATGACGCTGACCCAATACGGCATTAAATATGCCGTACACATCATCACCTCCAACTTCGGCAATCTCGTCGCTGTAACTCTCTCTCTTTCTCTTCAAAGCTTTTACCTTTTTCTTCAATTTATGGGTAATTATCATTGATTTTATGTATGTGTCTGTGGTTGCAGAAAGTGTGTGAAAGTCTACTAAGAAGAGGACATTTAAGCCTGAAACAGCTAATTGGGTTCACAGAGCTGACCCCTCAGCAAGTCAAGAACTCTCTCCTCATTCTAATCCAACACAATTGCGTTCAACCCTTCTCCTTCGACCAATCCGGTGCGTCTCTTAACCCTAAACCCAGCTTCTGTTCTTTTCAATTTTCATGTGGGCTTTTGGGTTTGCTCAATGAGAGCATAAAATGAGTGAATTTTTTTGTTTGCCTATGTGGTGATGCAGAGGGCCCAAAAGTCACTCAGTATATAGCGCTCTTCGATAATATAATCCACCGGGGGAGGTTTGCCAAATTTCTTGCTGTTGTATCCCAGGAACTCGATACAGATGTTGGTTTCTTTGTTCTTTTTGTTTTTGGTTTGGTTTGTTGTTTTTAGGGGGTCATCGATTCTCTGATTATTGCCTTTCCTTCATTTGTTTTCCAGCACGAACTAATTCTCAAGGATTTGCTTGAGAATGGTAGGCTTACACTTAAACAAATAATTGAAGGAGCTGAATCAAGTAAAAGTCAAGGTGAGCCTTTTATCACTGTTTTATTGAATATTTTTGCTTCAATTTAAAGTTAAGTGGGAGCATTGTGACTAAGTGTACGGTTCATGTGCTCCATTCCTACAACTTGCTTTTTTTTCCTCCAACCAGGAGATTCTGCAGGTAAGGATTCTGTCCAGGAAAGCTTTCTTAAACTTGTGAACGCCCATTTTGTTGAACGCTGCCCGGCTCCAGAACCAGTTCTTGAACAAGCTACTAAACAAGAAGGTCCTGCAAAGAAGCGAGGTGCTAAGTCTGCTAAGGTAATGCTGTAATAGATCATTTGTGTCGAAGATATAGATTATGCCACGGGGAGGGGTGATTAGGTTTGATTGGAAGTTTGTCAGCCTTTATTACCGGACTGGATGAAAATGAAGGTTGCATTTTTAGTGGACATCGAGTTGTATTGTGTTCGGATGGTGTGATTTCAGTTTCCTGTCAAGTACTAGTCTACTTTACAGTGTGTCTAATTAATCATGCTAGGAAACTCAATACTAACTTTACCTATTTATTGATTGTGGCATGTGTTCAGGTCGATATATATACCCTGTGAACCAAAAACTCAAAATGAAGACCCCATATATTTGAACCAAATCAATCATACAAGCCCTATGAAATAAAGATACTCAATTCATATGCTAGCAAAATTAAGAAAAGAGTTCTCTACTTTAAAACCCTCTTTAGTTCCGCATGTGTTTATTTATTTTTTAAATTGCAGATGTTATAATTCAATTTTGGAACTTTTACAGATGGTTGAAGTACCCGAGACCATTGAACAGCGTGTTATAGCATTAGCAGCGCCTCCGGAAGCTGTAAGATTTTCAATTATGATAGATTCTGAAGCTGATGCTCCTGGAGGAAAAAGTGATAATATGAGTGTTGGGGAGAAGGTTGGTATAGGGATTGTCATTTCTATATAAAAGGGATAGTTGTTCTAGTATGCAGTTTCCTGAAAGATACCCTATTCTAATATGCTATTTTCTGAATTTATAGCGAAAGCATCCTACTTTGGAGTTTGATACAGAATTTGGGTCGAATGATGAAGTGGTTCTTTGGCGTGCCAATTTTGAGGAATTCATTCGATGTCTAAGGCATAAGGTTGGTTTTCTGTCTGTTTTTCTGTTTGGATTATAATTGTCTATTCATACTGATATGGTACTGCATATTCTGTCCATGTGTTCTAGGCTTGCATTGAGAATGTGAGAGCACGACTGGATGATGAAGCTGCAGTTGTCTTAAGAGCAATGCTTAAGGCAACTAGAACTGCAGAGAAGAAAGTTAAAACAGAAAATTCAGGTAAACTGGATGTTCAGATTCTTGCATGCTATAAAATTAAAGTGAAGCCTTAATAAATGAAATCAGGGAGCAGTAGTACCTGATTGGCCATTTGCCTACCATTGTTCCATGCTGTCTCCTTAGCTCATAGTTTTCTTGATTTCTTTTACAGTTCCTTTATCACTTAATACCATTTATGAAGAGGTAATAAACAGTGAAGCTGGTCGTAGTTTGACCATGGGTCGTGTCAGAGATTCGCTCAGCGGGCTCTGTGATTCAAGCCAAGAAAGAGATGTAGATGAGGACGAGTCATATAGTGCTGGTACAACTCCCTCTCATACAACTGTATATATTTTCAAAACTTGAATTCTGGTTTTTATGTATCCTTTATCTTTCGTATGGATGACCTAGTGATACATTGAATATTGTTTTTACTCACACATTTGTTTCTTGTACAGACTTGAAGAAAATTCTTGAACTAGCTCAGGATGATGAGGTTTTTTCTGATTTTTGGTCTTATAAAAAATACGAAAATAAATCTTTATTTACCAAGAAAGATGTCTAAGTACATTTCCTTTTCTGCAGGTGGAGTCCATTGTTTTGAAAAGATATGGGAAAGATGCTTATACAATGTTTAGAATACTGTCACTTGCCGGTCGTCCAATTGAGACGGATAAGGTAATAACATTGCTATGGGTTCCTCCACTGGCAACTGAGAAAATTTCGTAGACATCAGTATAATTTTTTAAAATATCGCCCTTTTATTTAGTTATTGAGAATACTGAAAGGAACTAAATCAAACCCAGCAATCTCTCTCTTCTAAGAGTTTAATGTGACAGAATATTGCATGATAAGTTCCTATATAAATTCTCTCAACTTTCCAAGATGAAGTATTCAAGTTTGTTGTGGTTGTTAAAATAGTGCATTTGTTACTTCATTTACTTATTCCAATACCTCTTTGTAGATTTCAGATATGTCACAGTTATCACTTGTTGAAAAGAACGAAACTCCCAAGATTCTCTATAACCTGTGGAAGGATGATTACTTGCATATGGAGGTAAAGCAGTTGCCTCTTTTACGTACGATGCGTGCACACCCATACACATACATACACGAGTAGTGTATTTATTTATTTAGTTTTGCTCTCCATGACAATGTTTCATATCCTTGCAGAGATTAGTTGTAACAGGAGCTAGACAGTCACAGTTCTTGGTGTGGAGAGTAGATAAACCCATAATTTGGAAACATGTTTTGGATGAGATGTTCCACACTGCCTTGAATTTAAGTCTTCGACTGGCTTGTGAGGAAGAACGATTCAAGGAGGTTCGTAAATACGGGCAATTGCTATTTTTTTTTAAATTTGAATTTATGTATTTGTTTCTTTGTTCTGGAATATTGATGCGAGGAAGATTTGAATAGTGTACATGTAGTTTGTTTTCATGTGTCGTGGTGATTCTTTGCAGATTACTGATCTCCCAGCACACAAACTTCTCGGGGAAATGGCGAAGCAATGGCAACTATACAGAAATGTCATTTTAGTTTTGCAAGCATCCCTTTTGAAGCTTGATGATGCTCTCATGCTCTTCCATGACTTCTGAGATGTAGACGGCTTCGTTCTGACTCTAAATTAATAAATATTATTGCCAACTTTCTGATCCCTTGTATATCCACCCTTGGTTTTATTCTGGTTGGATCGGTCTTTCAGTTTGCTGGTCTTTGTAGTCTAAGTAAATAATTAAAATTTGAAGAGTTTAGGCCTGGTAACTAAAAATTTGAAGAAAATTACGGATAAAAAAAAGTAATATTAAGAATCTACTTTAGCAATAATGAACTTCGACCATCCTAAGAAGGCCTGGCATTCTTTATCGCCAGGATTGTTACTTTGTTTTGTACCAAATTGTAGCAGAAATTTATCAGGAAAAAAAAAATATATGCCAAGTTACCAAATTTTTTTATCTTTTTCAGCAGAAGTACTGCAATGCACTTGGATCTGTGTGACAAAACATCTATATACAGAACGTCTTTAGCATCAGCAAAATAATGGGTAGCCTCTTTCCCCTGTTTCGTAGCAAACTGTTGGTCTTTCTAACTCCCTATACTACAGACCGTGTTCCCGATGTATTGTTTCTGCTTCCAAATTCCTCCTTCGTCACCCCATAATAGATTGGTTTACTGCCTGAAAATGTGATGAAGTTCCAACCAAACGCTGAACCCCCCACAATGTAGCTTCCCTGTAGTTGGCTAGCAACTGGTTTCTTATCTGAGCTGAGAGGGATCGACCGAGTACGAGCTCGCACTGGCTTCTCTACAGAGCATCTTGGTTGAAGATGCTTTTGTTGTTTGCCATCTTGGTTTTCTTTCGCAGGGTCGCTGTCATGTGTCGAATGCTGTGTTTCCGACACAAACTTCCTGTGTGTGTCTCCTGCATCCTTGGCCATCTGTTTGTATAGATCCATCAGAAGCTTGATTTCTGCAAATTACATGTTTACACGTCTTATCAAACAATGTGCTTTCCAAACAAAACATGCAGAACTTAATTAATGTACCACTAGATGATCCTACCTAAGCAATGAAACTGGCCAATGTGTCGTGCTTTCATGCAAAATAGAGCCAAAAGGACTCGTGTAACCATTAACCACACGGTCCTAATTTCAAATGATTCAAGTTCAAACTAATTAATTACCAGTGGATTTTCTGATAAAGGAGCACCTCGTGCCTAGAGTAGTAAATCCATGAGAGAAACCTGGACTGAAAGTGAGTCTAAGCACGGATTGTAGGCCAAGTTGAAGAATTAAATTAAGGATTAGCCATGTCATTTCAGTCTATCATGTTTATGCAATACTGCAAGTACATAAGATGTAATTATGTATCTTAAACAACTCACGTTTTCGAATTTCATCAGCTGCTTTACTATTTCGAAAATCTGGTGTCTGAAGAACCTGCATACAGATCAAAATGTGGTCTTTCACAAGAGCAATTGTAACGTCTGGTTCTGGTTTAACAAAAATAGACAAAGAATGAAGAAAATAGACAGAGAATTCAGGGGACAAGATATTGTAATGAAAGATTTTCCTTATCTGGACCTTATAGAACAACATCAAAGAACACATTTTTATCTTCTTTTTTGTTGCTGTATCTATGTCCTTTTAGGAACTAAATGGAGGGCAAGAAATACAGAGGAGTTTTACCTAGCTTGCTCCATTCAATCGTTGGGCTATGTTCACAGACAATAGGTGTACCTAACTTGCCTAAACTTTCAAAAGAAAACCAAACCCCTCAAGTAAATAAATGTATATTCAAGAAAACACGCAAGCTGGGCAGATATCAAAACCAGTAAGTAAACAAGGCTAAACATCCATTCATTATCAGAGCCAATGTCTTCTGAGCAGCAAAACAGAGACCAATAAACATACATATTGGCTCAACACAGAAAAAAAAAGACCAGAAAAGAACAAATACAAGTGTGACAGAGAGAAACCCATTAAGCAAATAACAAAACTTGATAAAACCGTAACATAAATTATTGCACCATTGATGGGTTAGAAATTGAGCGTATGAAATGAAACCCACCTCAATAAAATTGGGACGGAGTTGTTGAACAAGAGCGCGAACTTTAAACATGGAGGAATGTTGTTGGAGGTCCATATTGATCATTGGTTTTCTTTTCCCGGTGTCCCTCGGCTTCCAAGGAGGAAGAGAAATGGGTTTGTAAATCAGAGGGTCTCCTTCTTGTTGTTGTTGTTGGGCTGTGCTGGGTGCATGTGGCCTTGCTGTTACGTGTCTCTTTGTGCTCTCAACACCTTTTGGTCTTGGCCCTTCCATGGATTCCACTCAAAAGCAACGACCCTTTGGCAAGTTGTTGCTATTTTTGTGCTATGCTGATACGTTCTGCTGTTGGTAATATTTTTTGATCTTATGAACCCTAACTTTTTTTTTTGGGGATAAAAAAAAAGAGTCCCATTGCTATTGTAAATGTAACACCAATAATGGAAATAAGATAACAAATAGAAATCTAATCTAATCAACATGAGAAAAAGAGAAAAAAATAGAGATAATAAAGTCTAATCTAATGGGTGTTGATGGGTATTGGGCTGAGCCAAAGAATTTATCACTTTTGTCATCGCTTTGTTCATAACAGATAAGGTAGAATTCTATAGTGAGGGTCTTATATATCTAAGGTCCTATTTCTTAATCGTTGAATCAAATTAGTTAGTCATTGAATCAAGTTAGTTAATTTGATCAAACAGTTAAAATATCGGACCACATTTAAGAATCAGATAGAATCCTCACCTTAAAGCCATATATAATACCCTCATCATAGAATTCTTGCAGATAAGATAACCAGGCTGGCCCTCTACCATGTTGCTTTGTTTTGACCCAAATATCAGATTCAGAGGAAGTACTAGGCCCATACGTTCTTTTTTCAAAGACGACGAAGCTGACAAGACTTACCCAAAAAGTTAAAAACGATAAAGTACTAAAAAATCATTGGAAAGCAGCAAGAGATTATTGAAAGGACCATGCTGATAAGTGCAACTTCGGAGCAGCCAAGAGCTACCCATATTTATTAGTAAAAATAGCGGCCGTGGGTCTTATTCATCCACACGTGGAAATATTGTTTGGTTCCTAACCAAAAAAAATAAGGTGCATGTGATAGACAAATATATGGTCCCATTAGACATTTAGGAATCAATCGCCACAAACAACTGAAACTAACATGCGTATTAATGTTCTAAAATATTATAATTATACCGCTTGATGTTATTAATCTACATAGTATAATATGTGTGAATTGATAACACAACTTGATAATGTGACAGTCACACATAAAAATTACTTCATCAAATCTTCATTGTAATTCCACCGGACATTCTAAAGTACCAATGCACCATATAATTTATTTATTTTTAGATTTATGTGTTGTGGATTAGTATAAGCTATGTATCAATCTTTTCATACAGCGATGGTATTGTTGTCGGCCCTCTCACAAGTAAAAGTTATGTCTTGGTCCTGAGTATTCAAACAAATCAAAGATAGATAAACTACTTTCTTGTAAGCAAGTTGTTGTCAAATTGATTGTAAGTATTAGTGGGTACTTTCGGTTCTTTCAACCCAAAAAAAAAAGGGCTTCTTAGATCTAGGTCCAAAACAATTAGCTGTCATTAGGTCTAGTCCTCGCGTTTTTGGTTTTAGATGTAGGTCCTTTGACATTTATTACTTTTTTGTTGTGTCAATTTTACCCTTTAAGGTAAATAAGGAAAACACATTGAAAATCTAAATTTAATGCATTATTTCCTTGTAATTGAATTCCATATTTTGAATTTTAAATTTTTTTTCCTTGATAATATTCCTAATATATAGATAAAATACAATTTAATTAATAAAAAAGTAAAGACTCACATATTACACCAATTGATCAGACAAGCACCCACATTAAATTACCTGGACTAGAGGTAATTTATGGATTTAATTACCTGGACCATAGGTAATTTATGGGTTTAATTACCTGCATACTGCATACGAGGTGTATGTATAGGTACCTTACCTATTATTAAGGTATGAAGTTTTTATGAACTCTTATTACAAATTTTGATGTCGGTATACCCCGGGAAAATTTCAGAATTCAATAAATAGATTTGCAGTTAAATTCAAATCAAATATGATAATTAATATCCTACAAATCAATAACTTACCAGTTTTAAGAATTCATAATTTACCTTATTTATGTTTTAGGTGCATAACTGGAACAAAAAATAAATAATAAATAAAAGTAAATATCAATAAATTGAAAATGGCATGTAATCTTATGTGGCTCAAAAGTCAAAAGACTTGGATCAACAACAATTTCTGCGTGGATTGCACCCAAAATCTCTCCTCATAATTGGACTTATGCCAAATTTTCTATAAAAAAAATTAAAAAAATCGGTTCTTCAGTGTCGTTGACCTCCTATTTTCCAATGCTGGAAAACGTGTAATGCATACACCAACATCGTCGTCTTCAAAAAAAAAAAAAAACGCAGAACGAATAAGCCTAGCTAGTCTTAAAAAAGTGCCATGTCACTGAGAAATGTTGGCGTCGTAGTCAAAGATTGGTATTCACACATATATAATATACGTACACGCATGTGCTTTTGGTGCTTATTATTGAATAATTAAATGTTTAATTCGTAAAATATTCTGACATTCTTCAACCTCGTATATCAAATGACCACCAGAAGAGGATCCTCTTCTATAAATACTCACCTCATTCTCTTCTTATCTTCACAACCAGGTTCTTACTGGTACTGCGTTGAGAGAGAGAGAGAGAGAGAGAGAGAGAGAGAGAGAGAGAGAGCTTCATAGTTAACCATGGGGCTCTTCTTCTTCATCATCATCATGATCCTGTTGTACATGTGCTGCAGATTATTCTTTTCTTGCTGGGTTTTCCCGATGCTAGCATATAGGAAGCTTAAGAAAAATGGGTTACATGGTCCATCTCCAAGTTTTCCTTTTGGAAATCTAAGTGAGATGAAAAAGAAGATCAATATCAAAAGCTCTTCTTCATTTGGGTCTAATTCAAATATCATCACCCATGACATACACTCAACTCTATTTCCCTACTTTGATCGTTGGCTGAACTCCCACGGTAAGCATATTTTAGCGCACCTCCAACAAATGATAAATACATAACTTTTTTTCCCTTTTCAAATTAACTAAATGAGAATGTTTTGTGTTGCTGGGTATTATTGTCATAACTCATATATGGTATTGCAAATGCAGGAAAGGTGTTCATCTACTGGTTGGGGACAGAGCCATTTTTGTACATAGCAGATCCAGCGTTACTGAAAAAATTGTCTACAGAAGTCAAATCAAAGAATTGGGGCAAGCCAGCTGTGTTTAGACATGATAGAGCCCCGATGTTCGGCAATGGCCTCGTCATGTCTGAAGGCGATGAGTGGCTCCGTAACCGCCATGCTGCCACTCCTGCTTTTAAACCTACCAACTTGAAGGTACGTAATTACAAAATAAAAAAACGGAGGTCCAGTGTTTGAATCCCCCATTCTTCAATATCGCTTGTATAAATTCCATGAAAAGGTTACGAATTAATTTGTATTCTTATTACAGGCCATAGTGACGTTAATGGTTGAGACCGCCACAAAAATGGTAGACAAGTGGACTACCCTCATAGATTCCGGCACTCGAGAAATAGAAGTGGAGAAAGAAATCAAAGCAACATCAGGGGAGATCATAGCCAAGACCAGCTTTGGCATTAGTTACCAAAGCAGCCGCGCTGGCCTAGTGTTCCAAAAATTAAAAGCCCTGCAAATGATCCTCTTCGAGCCGAACCATTTTATGGGAGTTCCTCTTGGCAGATTCCTGCACCCGAAGAAAACCCTCGAGGCCAGAAGACTTGGAAAACAGATTGACCAACTCTTTATATCAATCATTACTGCTCGGAAACAATCGTCTCCAACTACGCCTCCGTGGCACGACTTGCTTGGGTTGTTGCTTCAAGAAAGTGGTACTAGAGAATTAGGAAGCTTTACAAAGGGTTTAACCACGCAGCAAGTAGTGGATGAATGCAAGACCTTCTTCTTTGGTGGTCATGACACAACAGCATTGGCAATCACATGGGCGATGCTTCTTCTGGCCATGCATCCCGAGTGGCAAAACCAGTTGAGGAAAGAGATTAGGGAGGTCGTGGGAGATAAACAAATTGACGTCCACATGCTAGCTTCACAAAAGAAGGTAGCAAATTAATGATTTCTGTCGCATTAGTTTGCATGCATGCATGTGTATAGGTATATCTATGTGTTGCATGCGTGTGAATTTCTCATGGGCCTCTCTCCACCCACTTTTAATAACTGATTTGGAGTAATTGGATGCTCTAACATCTAATTATTATATATGACGTCCAACATTTAAAGAAAACTCCTTATTAGTTATGTACTAATTAACAAAACCATGCATATGTTTCTACTATATTGTTCTGGAATTAGTTATATGGCCATGGTGAAGAAGAAAAAAACTAATAGTTATTTTGTAATATTCGTGCATGCAGTTGGGATGGGTGATTAGTGAGGTTTTTCGACTGTATCCATCAGCACCAAATGCACAAAGGCAAGCGAGAGAGGACATTCAAGTGAGCGATAAAGTAACAATCCCCAATGGGACCAATATGTGGATTGACATCGTGGGCATGCACCATGACCCAGCTCTTTGGGGTGAGGATGTGAATGAGTTCAAGCCTGAGAGGTTCAAGGATGACATACATGGTGGGTGCAAGCACAAGATGGGGTACTTGCCTTTTGGGTTTGGAGGAAGAATGTGCATTGGTCGAAATTTAGGCTTTATGGAGATTAAGATTGTCCTAACCCTAATTCTATCAAGGTTTTCTTTTACCATCTCCCCGACTTATTGTCATTCTCCTTGTATTATGCTCACCATGAGGCCTTCCTTTGGACTCCCTCTTGTATTTCAGCCTCTTTATTAGGCCCTAATACGTTTATATTAATTACTTCTTATAGTCAGATTCAGATTATTGTGAGTTATTGTCACTTGGATGATGGATCCTTATTTCACTTTTGGAAAACGAGCAAATCAAATCACCTTAACGTACGCATCTCGATTAGATTATCTTCGGTAACTCAAATGGCCAACAAAAATATTGACCTCTCTTCTATAAATACTTAGCTCATTCTCTTCTCTGATCTGTACAACAAGGTTATTAGTGCGTAGAGAGAGAGAGAGAGAGAGAGAGAGAGAGAGAGAGAGAGAGAGAGATCTTTAAAGCTTTATACTTAACCATTGAGCCCATCATTCCCATCGTCATGACCCTGTTGTACATGTGCTGCAGATTATTGTTTTCTTGGTGGTCTTGGAAGTCTAAGTGAGATGAAAAGGAAGACCAATGTGAAAAGCTCATCATCTTCAGTTAGGCCTAATTCTAAGATCATCTCCCATGAGTCATACACTCAACTTTATTACCCTACTTGCTCTCTGGGTGAACTCCTATGGTAAACATATATTAGGGGAAGCCATCAGTGTTTAGACGTGATAGAGCCCCCATGTTTGGTGAAATTGGCCTGGACAATGCTTGACGCCTGACATATCAGTAGCCATTCCTCCTCAATACAAAATGTGGCATCTTCCAAAATGACACCTTTTTTTTTCTTTCACTGACTCTCTCTTTCTCTCTCTTCTCACCCACTCGCCTCTCCTCTCCTCCTCATGTACTCTCTCTTCTCTCATCTCTCCATCTCTCCATCTCTCCATCTATTTCTTCCACCATTCCCAAAATTTCCAAAACTCCCCAATAAATAACTCAATAAAATTAAAAATTAAAAAGGAGAGAAATCAATACATAGTATTTGGGTGATGATGATGGAGGAGTAGCGATGGGAAGAGAAAGGGGCTGAAAATTTCTTCTAAAGAGTTGCAGGGGAAGAGACAGAGACAGGGGAGATGAGAGAAGAGAGAGTTGGGGGAGGAGAGGAGAGTGGGTGAGAAGAGAGATAGGGATAGTCAGCGAAACAAAAAAAAAACAGAAAAAAAAAACATGTGTCATTTTTTAAGGAGGCCACATCATGTGTTGAGAAGGAATGGCTCCTGATATATCAAGAGCCAAACATTATCCTATTGGCCTCGTCATGACTGAGGGTGATGTGTGGGTTAGTCACCGCCAAGTTGGCAATTGTGCCTTTAACCCTAATATGTATTTTTCTTGAAGAAAAAAAATCTAGAAATGAGAAAACGTTAAATTGCATAGAAAGCTTGAAATATAAATTTCAATTTTTATTTAATATAAGTGATAGTCTAAATTACACGAATGGTGTGTTTACTAATCAGGAATTGAAATTCTCATCAGGAGTTGAATTTCACTAGTGGAGGATTCCTGCGATTACTTCACATCAAGGAATTGAAAAGTAAGTGGGACCCACACAAAATTAGGAATTGAATTCCTAATTTTGGAGGAATTCAATTCTTGGATGAGAGGTGGTATTCTAATTCCTGGAAAACTAACCCATTAGAAATTCATCTTTTTTACTCATTATATCCTCACACAATTTTCAAAATTCCAAATTTACCATCTACTTTAATCAAACAATGAGGACATTTTAGTAATTAGTACAACTCCTACCCCAATTCTTTATGATTTAGTAAACAACTTCAATAGGAATCCGGAATCTAACTCCCCTCAATTCATATGGTTTAGTAAACAACTTCAATAGGAATCTGGAATCTAATTCTCCTCAATCCAACTCCTCCTAAATTTAATTTATTCTCAGTTCAATTCCTCCTAATCCAATTAAGGATTGGTAAACATGCCATAAATTAATCTAATTTACGGGAAGAGAACTTGAACTTGAGTGCAAGAGACCAGACTCACTACCTTTTCGAATTGGCTTATGAATCCCGATTGGCAATAGCAGTTGAGGGATGAGATTAGGGAAGTCGTGGGAGATAACCAAATTGACAGCAACATATGCTTGCTGGACTACAACAGCTTCGGCTTGGAATCCTTGTTTACCATGGGCTTTCTAATGACCCAAATGTCAGCATTGGGCCCTCAAGGGATAAGACAAGACTGCCCTATAAGCGGGAAAATACAGATTAGATTATGGTCGTAATTAATGGCTTTGGCGCTGGTTTTGTTTTACAAAAAGGAAAATACGAGGCAAAGAGTATCCTCACTGAAATACCAAGTTGAGAGTTGAGAGTAAAATATTGTGGGCGTGGGTTTTAATATATTCAAGCACGTGGAAAAGATGTTTGGTTTCCAAGCAAAAATAATGATCCAAAGTTCAAACATTAATTTGGAATCAATCGCTTGATAATGATATAAACATCAAGTCTTTATTTTTGGGCAATAGTTGTTATTAGCTGATAGGTTATGAATAATTAATTTCGCACTTGCAAATAAAAATGAACTGAAATTGACATGCATGTGGGATCGGCATCGTAGGAGGCAGAGAGGGAGAGCGATGTGTCCTACACCTTCATAATAAAGTATTTTAAATTTAATAAAAACACATCAACAATTTGCATCTTCATTTTTTTTTTGGATGAACAAAAGTTTAGGGGGAGATTAGCTACTCTCACAACTAGCGTAAGGACAAATCCACAACCTCGAGCCAGAAGAATTTATGCATTACACCCAACTACCAGCTGCCACGGGTATGAATTTATGTAGGAAATTTGCATCTTCATTTTGATCATTTATCAATAAATGTTTTATGTTTTTTCAATCACAATTAAATATTTATCCTATGTACAAAATATAAGCTTAGCAATAGCCTTTTTAATCGTATCAAACCCTCGCCACTCAATTTTATTCCGTTTTATTCAATCAATTAATATACAAATAGAGGCAATTGTGAGGTTCATGGTGGAGGCCAGCACAAAAATGGTAGACAACTGGGCTAACCTCATAGATTCTGGCACTCAAGAAATCGATGTAGAGAGGGAAACTAGTTACAGCAGCAAGAGTGTTGGCAAGACCAGACCAGTTTTGGCATCAGTTACTAAGTAGCCAGCTTTAGCATCAGATTCGAAGAGGGTCGTTTGCAGCAACAGAGCCTTGCAAACGAATCTCTTCAAAGCAAACCGTTTTATGGGAGTTCCTTTTTGCAAATTATTATGGACCAAGAAAATCCTCGAGGTCAGAATACTTGTGAGAACCTATTTTTCAAAACAACTATATATTATATATATATATATATATATATATATATATTATTTATTTCAAAGAAATATTCATACTACATATTAATTATTTATTAATATAAATTTTTTTATTTAATATTTATTATGAAGACCTAAATGTTATAAAATCTTAAACTAGTATGAGATTATTCATTTAGATGAAAGATGACATCATTCTTATTTTCCGCTTATAGAGATTTGGAATTGGTGGATGAGTCATATTATTTCCTTACTTTTCTATCTTATCTTTTAGTGGTTTAAAATATTTTATATATATATATATATATATATTATTTGGTTGCATCCGTAGCCTCTTTATCATCATTTCTTACTTCAATCATTCATTCCAATTCTTTAGAATAGATTTCTATCATGAAGTAGTGTGTGTGTGTGTGTGTGTGTGAGAGAGAGAGAGAGAGAGAGAGAGAGAGAGAGAGAGAGAGAGAGAGAACTTGCGTGTTTTGTCTTGCAATATTTCATACTTATCATGGTGAGTGGGTTATGTAATGTGTTTTAAATGTTCTTATTTTGTGATAAATGTGAAAATCATGGATTATCATGGATTTATTCTATTTACAAATCTCTCTCTATTTTCAAGTCAAGCATGTTTAATTTGTGCAATACTTCACACAATATATATTATTTTGGAGTTTTTGTGTTTCATGGAACATGAGAACTTCAATGATGGGGTATCCGAAAGGATAAATGTACCAAACGGGAACATAGGGCAGTGAGGTTGATATGGGTCACGTGTTAGATACAATTTGTGAAGGATAACCAAGATATGAAGTAATGATGTGATATGATTTGGATTGTGTATCTTTTTATTATATTTTCTAGAGTGTGTAAAATGGCATCACTTGACTAGCATATTACATAATCTACTCACTAAGCGGTGGTTTGCTCATCCCTTACCTATTTTGTTTTCCAAATCAATTAATGGGTAAGACAAAGATGAAACCAGAGAAGTTGGATTAGTTTAGAGTGATAAAGTTTTATTTATCTAATGTACACTTGTAAGATTATTATTTATTTTTTTGTATAAGGGAAATGTATTTTAACCAAATTTTCAGTCTTTTTATTTTATTTCATTCAATTCACGCACCCTGATTCGAGAATATTCTTTATTCTTGGATCAGGTCGTGAAAATACTTGGGAAACAAATTCACCAACTAGTTTCGATTAGATGAGGGTCGTCTTGAAGCTGAACAGATGGCCAAAGCAATCGAAGAGGAGCTGGAGTGACGCGTGCACAAGAGCAAATCGAGTAAACTGCATATTTGGGCTTCGAGCTCAGAATCGGGCCCATGACCCGTCGATTCGAAAAGAACGACGTCACAAGTAAAACACATTGTTTTACCATGACGTATGGGCTTTTTCTTGTGGATTCCAAAGATTTCCATGTTCTAGACTAAAGTTTAAGCTATTTATTTGTCATGCTGCGTCACGTCTTCAAATAACTACTTTCTTGGATTATTAGGGTTATGAACAAGGAAGCTTTACAAATAATAAAGGCTTCAATTTAACCAGACAAGAATATATTATTGTGGATGAGTGCAAGACCTCTTTCTTTGGTGGTCATGAGACAACAACATTGGCAAATCACATGGCAAAGGCAAAGCCAGTTGGGGGAAAAGATTAAATCAAGTGGTGGGAGATATAAAGAAATTGATATATATATATAGGGTTTAGTGGTGCATGTGAATTTCTGTATAGCTAAAGTCTAATGTCTATCAAGCCGTAGATAGAATGTAACTGAGTTAAAGCATGGATATCAAAGTAGTACATGGCCTCACATTGTTAAGGCAAAATTCATTAATAGAGAGAGTCAACATCAATGAGTTGGCCGGAAAGGGATTAGTTTTCCTTATTTGCTTTCCTTTTTGAAATTTTGTTTTATCTTTGATCTTTCCCTTTCTTTCTACACATGCTCTCTGTTTGTGGTTCAAATGAAAGTTGCCTCAAGGGATTTCATTTATTAAAAGAGAAAAAAAGGAACTTGGATAGATGGTGGTGGATCAAATATTGGTCAACGGTCATATATGCAACAGATACAGAGTGGTGGATGGATTGGCCTTCTCTCAGTTCTGCCATTAAAGCAGCACTTTTGGATGCCACCTGTCAAAACCCCGGTGGCCTCACCGTCCACAAACAGATAGTATACATATACTAGTGTACATACATAATACTAGTGTACAGTTACAGTGTACATTCAGTAGTTGAGGTATGATTAATAGTTGGATGAAGAAATTAAAACGATGTTAATTATCGTAATTAATTGTAGTTAATGATATGATGATTGAGGTATTATTCATTCAGCAGCAGTGAGCAGTAAATGAAAGGCATTTTTCACATTAATCTAAAATGATAATTAAATAGTCAAAAGATTTGAACATTCTTTCTCATTGAGTCGAGTCAGTAAAGGAATCTCATTCAGCAGCAAAGAGATTTGAACCGCTTTCCTTTACTGACTGTTCCCCTCGCTATGAGTCGCTATAAACGTTTTTATTCCCCTCCCTCCCCAAATTAGATAATAAATTATTTCCTTATTTTCTCAAGGAGGTCTCTCGTGACGTCGAAACTCCATGACTTGCATTGCATGCATGCATGTATACAGGAAGTAGAGGTAAGTTGTGACACGGCTTCTCACTGTTAGGTGACAAAAGACAAGACTACAGACCAAAGGGGACGGAGAGGGTCACGTTTGGAATGTGTTTTGTGGTGAATTTCGAATACAAAACCACTACTTCATTTCCAATTTGACGATCGACGACTGAAATTTATTTATTTATTAGCTTTCTGTGTTAAATGTAGACAATTTCTCACTCACTCACTGTAATAAGAATCAACGTATGTCTTTGAAAGAAGCCACAAAAACCCTAAAGTTTTGTTTCAAATCCACCGAATAAAATAGCTTCAAGTCTAAAAGTAGCACCTAGCAAAGACGTCGATGCTATTTTATTCGATGTACATTTCGAAAAGTAGTGAAAGAAAGATTGATTATGATTCACGTTAATTAGTTTAATATATTGACATTCTCCCACTGATCTAATTAAGTATCGAGAACCATGGTTAGTGATGGAAAGAATTTAATTACATAATCAAACCACAAGTCAACGACCTCTCAAACAACAAAACAATAGTTTTGTCTCCAAAGTAAGTATGCAAATCAAACAATATGATTCTGATGTTGACTTGAGAGTTTAGAGGGACAATAATTTCATGAAAATACAAGTTAACGACATCAAATCTTTCTCAATCTTTTAATAGTTGAAAACTTGACAAGACAAGATACTCTCACTAGCTACTGAGAGCCCGGACTTGTCTTGTCTTTGAGCTTAATAGGGATGACAATAGCACTTGCCCTTTTTCTTACCTAAGACTTCTCCAACATTCTCTTTAACTATAGGAAATTGAAAAGGAAAATGCTAGGGAGACCAATTTGGGATACCAACTTTTGTACTAACTCTTTAATAGAGCGTGGGACCCATTGTATTGGTGGGCTCCACCTCTATTAGAGAGTTGGTACACAAGTTGGTATCCCAAGTTTGTCTCCTTAGCATGACCCGATGGAAAATAGTAACAATAATTAACTTCATCAATCATCTAAATAATTCACAACGTCAATTTTGCTATCCAACAATTTGACAAAAGAAAAGTTTACGCACATATATTTCACTTAATCAACTACGGCATGTTTGGTATTCTACTTGGAAAATGATTTCCCTACTCCAATTTTATTCACTTACACTCATTTTTTAGTTATAAAATAAAGTGTAAGTGGATAAAATTGGAGTGGAGAAATCACCACTCTTTTTTTAAACTCAAAAACAATTTTTGAGTCCAAAGCCCATAATTCGCGTTTGGTAAAGCCAATTTTTCAAAAACCCAAACTAAAAACACAAAAAGTGAGGTTTTACCTCTCTCTCTTTCTCTCTCGGCCACCAGGAGCATCGCCGCTGCTTTAAACCCTAAGCCCTTTGCTCCGCCGCCCTCAATTCTTTCCACTCCTTCTTGCCCTCCTCCCATTTCGACCTCTTCTTTGTGTTTCTTCCTTTCCACTTGGATTGGCTTCTATTTCTCCTTCTTTTTTTATTTTTTATTTTTTGTGGTTAATTTCAATTTGGGAATCTAGGATTTTTGATTTTATGATTTTAATTTTAATTTTGTTTAGATCTTAAAAGTAGTTTGGAGTTCAATACCAAACAAGTTTTAAAAAAGAATCATGATTTTTGAGAAGGATACTAGATAGGACCTTATTAGTTGAATTTATAAAGTAAATTAGTAAAAGGACGTGTTGAGGTGGGCACTTTCGTAAGAAGATCATAAGTGCTTTGAGTTCATGGATGACGTCCTAATTATTTTCTCACTCTAAAACGTGTCAAAACCAACCTTGTGCTGTATTGGGTGGAAATAGTTAGGAGTTGAGGAGAAAGTAGGAGATGTGAAAATCGTTTTCGTGCACTTGCGCACTAAAATAAGAAAAACAACTTGGAATTAGTAGATGAGAGCGTGTGGCTGCGGAATTGATCCCGTTTGCTTCGCATGCGCTGATTTTCTCATGTTGAATTGAAAGCATTTTTAAACTCAGAAATCATTCAATTTTGATATAAATATAATAAAGGACATGAAGAACCGCGGTGATGATAAACTCGTGACTTTATTTGAATTTTGACCGGAGAAAACAAAGACTGGGACTCATCTCCTCCTCACGAGGATTCAGGACAGGAGGATGGATGGACGGAATGTTCAATTATTCTATATTAAACAATATTCTAATTTGGTTTACCAAGTCCACCACAGGATCTCGATCGCTAGATATATATATATACATGCAGTGGGCCAGTGGGCCAGTGGCACTGTGTTTCAGTGTTAATGCAGAAGAATATCTTTATATAATTATTAGGGACGTAAAATTTACATTCATGCAAACAAACAGATTTAACATTTCCAGCCTCTTTCGTTGGTTGCCTCTCTCGTGCAAACTCTATGTAAATAGAATTTAGAAATCATGATGGGTAGGTTGATTCAAACCTAACAAACCTGCCCCCGCTATATATATTCAGTGGTCATCACCTACGACATCAATCCGTCAAATTCAACAGTAAAAGTATATATGCATGAAACACATATCTTTGAATTCAATCTATCTTAGTGAGAAAAGTTGGCCTCAAACTCGGAAATTAATGCATAAATAAACAATATAATCACAACGTCTGTCGAAACTGTTCTGTTCTAATAGAGTTTTTGGTCAAACACGATTGCACGTACTTAAAAGACATAGAAATTAATCCAACCATGTACGTGATAATCATGTATATATGTAACCTAAAGCTAGCTGCTTTATATCAACTTTTCCTAATTAAGTAATGGA
Source organism: Prunus avium (assembly GCF_965620075.1). NCBI lineage: Eukaryota > Viridiplantae > Streptophyta > Magnoliopsida > Rosales > Rosaceae > Prunus > Prunus avium. The sequence goes on from NC_142285.1 coordinate 42,609,527, forward strand.
TGGTTAAAAGTCGTTAGGCATATTATTGGGTTACTAATTGGCATCTAGGACTAGTAGTGCAAAATTATTCCATCATGTACTGTGTCGCGCGTTGATTAGTTTGAAAATAGTATAATAGTATTGTATTAAGCACGTTTAATTAATACTAAGCTCTTGTAATTAACTTGGATATATAGTTTGTCACCTTTATTCTTCACGTGGAGAGTATATAGTTATTATAGTTAAACTTTAAATCTTGTGATTATACTTTTATTTAGAATGGTATCTCCATGGGAACATCAAAGTAAGACTGGAAATTAAAGCATTGAAAACCATCTAGCTAGTAATGAAAACGACGAGCTAACTTTATTTTTCCACAAATTCAACACATTGACAATTTTCATTCTACTTTTAGTTCTTGTTTCTGTTAATTATATATAACGCTAACTAATACTTTACTTTTAAATAAATTACACCAAATCCAAATTGGAGCTGCTGCCAATTTTTGAAGAACTAGACACAGAGAAATCAATTTTCTGTTTTATGGTCTACAAAGCGGTTGTTGATCTCCAACCACAGCCGTACACGTGGGAATATCTGACAATCAACAAGAACTATACGGACGGTGGCGTGCACACAGGACACACCCATATCCAGTTCGTACTGTAACACTTTTCAGCCGCATGCCCGGCGACTTGTATGAATGATCGAACCGCAACATAGAAAGTGATTAAAGTTTGGTCCATCTTTTGACAAAACAAAAATGAAAAGTAAAAATGAAAGAGAAAGAAAAGAAGAAGGAAGAGTGTTCAAAATGAAGCACCTGAACCCATTCAAACTTTTTCTTGACAAACAAGGAAAATACTTTTATAACGGGTCACAATACACTCAAATAGTACACATATAATAAAGTTATAACTATAACCCGGATTCAACAAATATATATGTCATTATTATTCATGTGGGTCGAACTTAGAACCTCCTTCAATCAACTGAAGATAAATACCATTAGACCAAAGACTAGTTGGTGTTGGTAGAACCGATTCGAAGTTAACTCGGCCTGTTCAACTCAAAAAATAAAAAGAAGAAGAAAAGAGAAGGTCGCTTAAATTAGGAGCGCAAAGTCAATTAATAATTAAAAAAGCCACGTCATTAGGTCATAGTCAAACTTCCGACATTCTTGAACCTCCCCATTATATTGGTTATTTCGTTTGATCAGCTTCTCTCGTCTATAAATACTGGCTCTCTTCTCTTGTTAAACTCACAAAACCATAAAAAAGGCTTAAAAGAGACGCACACAGAAAAGCGATGGAGTTCATTGGGTCATTTCAACTTTTCTTCTTCATCTTCATGGCCGCCATGGCCCTGCTGTACATGTGCTGCAGCTTAATATATTCGTTTTGGGTTTCTCCAGTCCTAGCTTACCGGAAGCTTAAGAAATATGGGCTAAATGGTCCATCTCCAAGCTTTCCATTAGGAAATCTCACTGAGATGAAAAAGAAGATCAATGTTAAAAGCTCGTCGTCTTCATTTGGGCAGCCTAACTCAAATATCATCACCCATGACATTCACTCAACTCTATTTCCTTACTTTGCTCGTTGGCAGAGCTCCCACGGTAATTAACAACATTACCCCACCAGCACTTTTTTGCACTTGCTTTCAAAATTAGTCATTAAGTATCAATTAGTGATAAATGTGTTTTACAGATTAACTAATTTTTTATTATGTTATATTCACACATGCAGGAAAAATGTTCGTCTACTGGTTAGGCACAGAGCCATTTCTGTACATAGCCGATCCAGAGTTGCTGAAAAAATTGTCTGCAGAGGTCACAGCAAAGAACTGGGGAAAGCCTGCTGTGTTTAGACGTGACAGAGCTGCCATGTTTGGTAATGGCCTCGTTATGTCAGAAGGTGATGACTGGGTTCGTCACCGCCACGTTATCACTCCTGCTTTTAACCCTACCAACTTGAAGGTCCCTCTCTCTCTCTCTCTCTCTCTCTCTCTCTCTCAAAGATGCTTTTTCTTATTTTCATTATATATATACATATAGCTTATTCTATTATGAGAATCTCATGTTTATAAAAACACCGGAATTGGCAAAGCATTACATTCCATACAAAGGTTAAAAAGCTTGTTTCTTAGAAAAGAATATAAAACCTTAATTGGGTGAAGCATTTTTTCTTCTAGTGCTTTGACTTTTAACATTTTTATATCAAATCCACTCAATTAGATTCCATGTGCAATCGATATTACAGGCAATGGCTAGCTTAATGGTGGAGACCACCAAAGAAATGCTGGATAACTGGGGCATCCTCATAGATTCCGGCGCTCAGGAAATCGACGTCGAGAGAGAAATCACTGCCACGGCAGGAGAAATCATCGCCAAGACAAGCTTTGGCATTAGTTACCAAAGTGGGCGACTAGTGTATGAAAAATTAAGAGCCTTGCAAATGACCCTCTTCAAAACGAGCCGTTTTGTGGGAGTTCCCTTTGGCAAAATAATGCACCCTAAGAAAACCCTCGAGGCCAGAAGACTTGGACAAGAAATCAACCAACTGTTCCTGTCAATCATCAGTGCTCGGAAAAAATCGATGAAAGAGTCGACGCCGCAGCACGACTTGCTCGGAATACTGCTTAAGCAAAGTGAACAAGGAGGTTTTACAAAGGCTTTAACCACACAGGATCTGGTGGATGAGTGCAAGACATTTTTCTTTGGCGGTCATGAGACAACAGCATTGGCAATCACATGGACAATGTTGCTTCTGGCGACTCACCAGGATTGGCAAGATCAATTGAGAGAGGAGATTAGGGAAGTGGTGGGAGATAAGGAGATTGATGTCAACATGCTTGCTGGACTAAAGAAGGTAATAATTCATTTATATACATATCTCGCACTGTCACATTACCATCCCATGCATGCATGCGTTGTTATAAACTTATACTTTGTGTGGTGCGTCTGGATTTCTCTGAAGATAAAGTCTAATGTCTTTCATACTATAAATATAAAATTCAATGCATGGAAATTAAAGTACATGTCGACCGATATATTTTTAAAGGGGCAATGGTTTCCAGATTGAAATTAATTAACTAAGGTTAGAGTAATTTTTTAGTGTTACCATCCAATAGACGGAAGACATATGGAATATGTCCAATGCAGTCCGCCACATGTCATAAGAAGAAATGCAGTAGGTTGGATAATAATTCCACATGTTCTATGTTTATTGGATGGTACACCAGACACGTGGTGTACCTGAAACATTTAAAAATTTCTCCCAAATCTGTAACCTAAAACTAAAAATAAACACAAGAAGAAGAAAAAATGTCAGATAGATTTGGATTTGGTCAAATGGTCAATGGTCAAACAACAGAGTGATACCTTTGGCCTCAGTCTACGGGTTAAGGCGCGTGGGAAAGCGAGCACATGATTCCCATTGTCACATATAGCATGACAGCCTCAAATATAATAACAAAGGAACACTTTTAATGTTGGATTGCCACCTGACAAAACACTAGTGGCTTCACCGGCCAATTGGGTTGCCACCTGGCAAAACACTAGTGGCTTCACCGGCCACTTGGCAAAACACTAGGGTCATACTGCAAGGAATGAGCACACTCTTGATTAATTGACATAACCCACGTTTGCATTTTAATTTGTTCTTTGATTAGACTAATATTTATGATTAGCTTAATTAATTGTAATTAATCATGCAGATGGGATGGGTGATGAATGAGGTTTTTCGATTGTATCCATCGGCACCAAATGCACAGAGACAAGCGAAAGGGGACATTCAAGTGAGTGATGACCTGGCAATTCCCAGTGGAACCAACATGTGGATTGACATAGTGGCCATGCACCATGACCCAGCTCTGTGGGGTGATGACGTCAATGAGTTCAAGCCGGAGAGGTTTAAAGATGACATACATGGCGGGTGCAAGCACAAGATGGGGTATTCGCCTTTTGGGTTTGGAGGAAGAATGTGCATTGGTCGAAACCTAAGTTTCTTGGAGTACAAGATTGTCCTAACCCTAATTCTGTCTAAGTTTTCTTTTACCATCTCTCCTACCTATTGTCACTCTCCTTCGATTGCGCTCTCTCTCAGGCCTTCCAATGGCCTGCCGCTTGTTCTCCATCCCCTTTAGTCACAATAAGGGCCTCGAGCTTCTATCGCTCTTAATTCCTCCATTGTATAAAAGGCAAATTAAGAATTGTATAATGCCTTTCAATTTTTACTATTATCTCAGGTCATTCAATTAATATATTCTTTCAGTATCTTTTAAATGGGCAATTCTAATCTGAAAGCAGTAACAATTAACAACAAATTCGATATTACACGAATAGGAACCTACAATTAACAAGAAAATGACGAGCTCATGAAGAACATAAAATCAAAGTCATTTTTATTTCACTATTAACACGGGTCTAAATAAAGGATAACACACACTACATGTGAACTGAGAGAAAAGAGTAGAGAGTTTCTAACAATATTAACCACAATCAGTATATGGGGAAAGCGGGAGGGAGAAATGATCACAGTTTACTGTCATAGGAACTATCCTTGAAGCAGTTAAAGACTCTAACCTAGTAAACAGGGCCTAGCTAGGACCTTATTTGATGCTTATTATTCAAGTCTATTTGATCTCTGTTATGGAGGAACCCCCTAGAAAAGAGGTAAATTCGCTGGAAAGCGGACATGCATCCATTGTTTCTCATGTGTCACCAAGTGTTTCCAACCGATCTCTTCAAGCAGGGAGATCTTCAATTCATAAAACTTCTTCTTGGGAGGCTCTCCATCGTCTTGGATTACGTCATTCAAAGCCTGCGCTTGTAAATGATCAAATCAGATAAGAAGGCTAATTCACTGAGAAATAATAACCAAAATCTGTTCTTGAACATGATAAAACATTCCTCTTTGACACCATTCCCAAGCAAATACAAACTTCAGAACTAGAACTGACATTTGAAGATCACTTTGTATGTTTCTAGAGTGTTCCTTATTCTTTTTAAGTTTTACTGGACCTGGAACTTATTATTGCATTAAATGGGATTATTCATGGTATTAGGCGTGATGAAGTGTGCTTAAGTTCCTAAGAGTGAGAGGGAAGAAGGAAAAAAATACCTTCAACGCTGTTCCAAGCCTTCCATAACGTCTCTCACGAAGTACTAAGAGGGTTCCAAATTTAGAGGACTTCACTTCAACCCATTTTTTAAGTTCTTTGAAGTTATCTTCAAACAAATCTTCAGTCTTTTCTGCTCCTTCTTCAGCCTTAGTGCGCTTATCACCCTGCAACAATAATTGTAATGATGCATGTGCTCCATTTAAATAATGGGTATAAGAAACAAATTGACCGTAACACTGGTAACTAAATAATGGGTATAAGAAACAAATTGACCGTAACACTGGTAACTAGATAACGTGCTCCTTATCAGCATTCATAGGTATGGAGAAATAATCTCAAATTATAAACCAAAAACAAAATATACCAGCATGTGAATGGTTGCACCAAGAAAGTGCACAATTCAATTTTCGACCCATGATTCATCCCTTGCTTGGGTTAAAGTAACCGACGCTCATTACGTTGGAGTTGGATGTCTACCATTAAAGGAATCAGTTATCAAATTTGCGTTACAAGTCTAGAAAATATTTAGCTCTTCTATGGATTTAAAAAAAAAAAAGAGTTCCTCAGATGTTTAAAGCTCAACGTCCTCAGAATGAATAATTTATTTCCTCTACAACAAAAATGCTTTACATTAAACTAGACATACTACCATCACAGGCTGACCAACTAAAAAATAAAATCTGGCTGTGCAACTTTGACATATTTTTACAAAACCATATGTTCATCTCATACTTTATATCAAAATTTAAAACCGCAAAGTATTAACCTAATAGAACGTAACTATGAAATTAAACAGAAAGAACTGTTCCAACCTGCAAAGATTCAATCTCTGCCAGTGCTAGTCCTTTTTGGTACAGCGCCTCTGCTAACTGATCACGGGTTGTCTCCATCTTCTTTTTAATTTTCTACAATAAGAAACAGTACTAGTCATTATTAACCAAGAAAGAAATTCAGGTGGAAAAAGCTTCTAGGATTTGCTGATTCTCTGAAAGAGTTTCAGCAGATCTCTGTTCATATTGGTTTTAAGAAAGAGAGTTATAAAAATAAATAAATAAATAAGTTAACACATACACACCTCTGCCTCTTCATCATCGGGATCACTTCTGAGTGCAAAAAATTTTGCTAGCTCATCTTTGTCAACACTGTCAACCACCTCATTTGCTGCATCAATAACCTGCAAAGCGGCACATGGTAACTGCTATCAGATCACCGCATAAACCCATCCCTCAAGGTATCTATTAACAATATACAAAACTACATCATTCTTGACCACACACTTGTGCTACACTACCTCTTTTTCATGGCCGACTTTGTCCTCAATAATGCTTCGAGAAAGCAAACCTTCCAATATCTTTGCAAGCAATGGAGTGTATTTAGGGTATTCAGACTGTAAAGAGAAACATAGGGTACATACGATGGATGAGTCATACATACAACATAAACTTTACACATTATATAGAAATCCGAAACAGACTTAAAAAACAGATACTCAATTATTGACGAAATATATTTGTACATACACTGAATGGAAGTAAAAATTAACAGTTCAGAACGTGTAGTTCCGGAACAGATTTCAAAGTAGTTACTCAATGGTGAGTGTCGTGTGCTTGTGTAAAATATGCAAAGTTAATAACAAGGTACTCAGAAGTCAAAGCCCCACTATCCATGTTGAATGAATGTACAAACTAACTGAAATAAGAGCTGACCAGCCTCATTTCAAGATTCAGTTGAAAAACCTTACACCCTACCATGTAGAGAATAGATGAAAATGAGTTTAAATAAATCTTTTCTCCCATGTTAAAGAAAAACATAAGATGGTCAATTCCTGATCATATAACCTAAATCATTAAGCTATATCATAACAATATGAGCTAGACCTTGAGAGAGGAAGATAATTTTTTCCACTCTGAGAATTCTTCATCAGTGTCTTGTTTCAGGCTTGCAAGAACTTTAATCTTTGCATCTCGAACCTGATTCACAAAGTATAGACAATAAGCATCAGTGTCGCAGATAGTGATGACTCAATGGAAAAATCTGCAACCAACTTTGAAAATCCATAAATAAGGGTAACTGAATGTATGTGCCACACAAATATCAGGTTTTTCAACGTTCTATACTGAAGCATGGTGATACTATAATCACAGGTAGATGTAAGTGAGCCTAGCGGGGTCCTCAACGAAAGGGGAACACAAACAAACCCACAAACAAATCCTTGACAATATAAGACAAACATAAGTATGGGTGTATGTCTCCCTGTAGGTGCACCTATGTGAGAAACCCACTACTAAAATAACAGCTTTTGTATGAGCATCTTGACAAAAAGATGGCACCTTAAGTAACTCTATCTATGATTTTACTACAAATCTCCAAACAAGTGTTGGAGACAGGTGGAAATGAGTAGCATGCCATCGACTTTGCCAATTTGAAAGTCAGAAGTAACCTAGAATTTTTTGCCAAAGTAACCTGCATGAAAATCTGATGCATCCAGTCAGATGAAGAAACATTAGTCTATGTGCCTTGCATACCTCTTCGTCTAATCGCTCAGATATACCCTTAGTTGAAGTAGAAGAACCTTTTCCTTTGTCCTCGTCCAGCTGCAAAAGCATTGTAATAAAAACTATTTACATACACATGTTATTTGGTCAAATAACAGCAAAAATGGTATATCTAACCAAAGCTCAGCTCAGCTGGTCAGTCACATTAGGACGTATATGATGTCTTAGACTACTGGAAAACAATACAAGGCAGCATATATAAAAACCTTATTTGGTGGCACTATATATGATATCTGATAAGACACAGGATTCTCTAGTGGATTTTTCCCCTCTCCCTTTTCAACATACGATAACTTCCCATATGAGATCGCTCCTAGTAAAACAGATCCTTGTGGAGAAAACTGCAGAAATTTCATAAGTAGTATTAAAAACTTTCAACACTAACATCAAAATAAAAGTAAAAAAAAAAAACATAACAAACCTTTGGGATTTTGTCTTTGGATGGTGGACCCAAATAGATTGCTTCTTTCTTCCTACAACAATTCCAATAAGTTAAATAGCATTACAAAATGACATTATTAAACCACAAGAATAAATTATTCAGTCGCATACCCTGGAACTAAAACGGAGGACTTATAAGAACCATTTCCCGTCAAAGAGCCATCAGGTTGGGAGAAAAAGCTCAATCGGATTACATCCTGGTTTAGAAGGAAACCAGAGCATTTAAAAGGTAATGAAACACAGACGCATTGATCACAAAATGCCCCTTCTGATAATGACACATTGATTTGAACAGATTCAGGGGAATAACAGATAATCTTATACAGTTTTGATTCAATACACCACTTGTTCAAATATAACACAAAATCAGGTTCTCAAACCGTCCTGACAAAGCATTTATTCAGACTATAAAGATCATTAAAGAGATTGTAACTCTACCTTCTCTTCCAACTTCCTCTCAATGAACAACACCAGCTGCTTCAACTTTTCCAAATATTGCACATTGTCGTGTCTAAGGTTGAAACACCTCATATTAGATAAAGTTTCAATAGCAGCAAGTTAAGATAAATTCATAACCAAGTCTTGGACTTAAAACTAAGTATTTCACAACATTTCAACAGCGAAATAATAGCATGTACGGGCATGCTGGTTATGTGTTGTCTCAAAAAGGACCATACCTCAGATATAGCCGTAAATTGTATTCACCCTTGGGCAGTTTTGCAGAACTTGGATAAGTGTCACCCATTGCATATACACGCTGTGATCAGAAAGGTAAAAAGAGTAAGAAATTCCAAAGAAAAGAGTACATTTACAACTACCAAAGCGTTGTAATAATAAACCACAAATGAAGTTATGCAAAGGAACAAAGCTCAAAAGTACCTTGTTTGCATCAGAGATCATATAAAATTGAGACTCAAATTTAGTGTCGTACACGCGATTGTTAAGTAGTGGAACTTGAGGCTTTACTTCAGCTCCGTCTTCCAATTTGAACTTGTAACTGAAAGAACCAGAACAGAAAGGGTCGATTACAATAAAGCACAAAGTGCAGTCATTCAAAGCAGCAAATTAAGAAACATCAGATCACAACTCACGTTAAAGTAAGTGCCAGAATACGTTTTTCTGAGGGTAGTTTGTCACGATCTGTTGGCAGAGTAAAAAGTTTACACTCAACCGGCCGATATGGAATTCTTATCTGCAAGTTTATCTCAAAGGAAGAAGACACCATATTAGAACAGAACTGGTAACACACAGTTAAGGAACAACATATATGGTCACCATCATCTATACAAGAGGAGCAACTTCACCTTGTTTAGAATAGCAGCTGGTGCAAGTTTCTCAGAAGCCAGTAGAGCTCCAGCTTCAATTCTGATCGGTGCTTCACTTCCATCAAGTACTACTTCATCTTTATTAATGTTAATCCCATGAAATACAATCTGAAACATTTATACAAAACCCGCATGTAAGGCTCTCCAATGAAGTTCATTACAAACATCAAATTCCAGAAGATTTTTCCTGCCTATTTCCCCCTCAAAGACACCACATGACTGACAACAAAACTAAATTTAATTGTTATAAAAGTTTTTCAGATTTATCTCTAAAGAGATAAAAGTAATAAAATAAAGGATTTCCAAAGAAGGAAATGTAAGATAGTATCAGTCAGAAGGATATGTGAGATACTTTTTCTACAAGTTGAAGAATTTAAACAAGTCTATCAGTTGGGTGATGACGCAGTTTCTCAAAACTCAATTAATATGGAGGAAAAAAACATAAGTGGAAATATAAGAAGATAACGTAGAAATCAAATGAGTTATTATAACATCAGAATAATAGAGAACTCCCGGAAGTTAACCACAAAGAAAATTCATGGCATCATCAGTAAAAGTAAAAATCTAAGGAATAGTGGAAAATAAACAATAGAAGTGTTACAATTTTACTAGATATGCTATGTCCAAATACAAACAGCATACCTCAAAATCCACATTAGTTGTTTCATGACTTCCTATCCCACTCGACCAAAATTGAGCAATAGCTAATTCCATTGTCTGACCACCCACAACGGGAAATGAAAAGCTTTTGGAAGCCGGAGAAGAGAATGTTACAACACTCTCCCATTTAAGAGGTCTTTGCAGGGGACAAAGCTGGACATTGCAAGCATGTTAAAGCAGGCTTACACCATTTGATATAAGTTTTAACTGCAAGCTATACCTGAACAGAGTCAATAAAAAATCTTCGTGCTGTATCAAATCCTGATGTTTGCATGGTTGCTTCAACCCATGTAGCACCAAGAGGTACTTCTATAAATCTCCTTTCTATGTGGCCTAACCATCAAGAAAAAGAATTGCCACCATCAAAGAATTGTCCATATGATTAATACCAGCCAATTCAAAACACAAGCAGCTAAGAATAAACTGTTTGTAACAAGAAACAGAGAAGAAAGACAACTAACAATGCCTCACACCTGGCAAAAATGACATCCTAGAAAATGGCAACAGTGGAGGTCGATTTATCACAGCTATAGGCTTTGTTATAGTAACAGGGATTCTGAAAAGGGGGCCGCGCCCTGGTGCTTTGCAATCAACACCATATAGTTCATAATAGTGTAGACCTTCACTAAGGTTGGTGGGATCCACAACTATGCTGAAAAGATAAGGAAAGAGAACTTGTAACTGATGATGAACAAACTAACACTTAACTTACCCATACATACAAAATATATTAAGGAGATTAGATGTAAAGATCATAAGATTAAAGAGTCTAAAAATAAAGAAATGTTAAAACTCTTAAGACAGCACAGAAATAGTTAAATATCATACAAGCAGCTTATGATAAACCAACATGTGCTTTTGTTCCTTCTGCATGTATATGTCCGTGCATATATATTCCAATGATGGAAAATTGTATCAGAATGAAGCTTAATTCCCTGCCCATTCGCTCTGTTCTGGGAATTTGGTTCACAAGTAAATGTCTATGCCATAGTTTGGGAGCAGGGAGCACCCTCAAGAATATGCACTCACAACTAAAACAGATGTTGTGCTATGCTCCAAGCCACATATAAAAGTATGACAACACACAAGATGCATGCATGCAATGCAACAGTTGAGTCATGCATTCTTTTAAAGATAGAGCATGCAAATTGGCATCGCAGAAAAACAGGTTAGTCAATTTTATACATGAAGAAAAACAGGAGAAAACAAATCTGAAAAGAAAAAGGGCAAAAATCAGTGACAAGTAGAATTAGAGCTAATATGTGGACAATTAACAGACAAAAAAAAAGGCACATTGAAGTAGTGCTAACTAACTTGAAGCTACGCCCATTATGAGTAAGAAGGAGAAAATCAGGAGCCCTCACAACCGCCTTCTCACTGGAATGTAACTCGATGCACTCCTCAAAAGGAACCAATTCTTCTAAATTACTTGCACCTTCGTGAAATTTTGGTTCAACTTGCACTGTCCACTGTTAAAAACACTACTTCAGCTATATATAAATCGACAGACGCAATGAAATTCAAAATTGGGACTGAAAGAAATGTTGCAAAAGTTGTTCTTAGCAAGTTTACATCTAAAGAAAATAACCGTAAATAGGAAACCACAATAAATCTTAAACTACATATTCATATTATGAAATTCCAGCATGTCAATAAATAATTTTACCTCAGTAGATTGTTTGAAAGCACTAGCCTCCCTTAAGTAGATTCCTCGTGATGTGGGTGCTGCCATCAAATTACAGTCACAAAGTAAGTTCAGTGCATTAACATAACCTAAAATCAAGAGAACAATTCTCGAACATAGAGTGATTACCAAGAACCTAATAACAAGTGAACTGAAAACTGAAACCTGAATAGATCCATGCTGAGGTTATATCAGACTTAATATATTAGCATGCAGAAGGGCATTACCAAATCTTCCAAAATATTTACATATTTAGCCTTTTTTTCTTCATAGGAAACATGCTTAACAATTTAGAATTATCAAATTTTGGAGGCAATCATCCCATCAAGCAAGAAAATAGGAAGTCTCATGCTAAAATTGGGCATGCACCAGCAATTTTGCGCTTTTCAATGAAGAGTGGGAGAAATAGGAGCAGGGTGGCACTAAACTTACTTGGTTTACCAGATTGATTTATCTTTATCTGATACCAAACACATGGTACATCCCGGGTCTGCCTTAGATATTCATGTGCCCTGATAATCAGTAAATGATCACGATTTATCTCAAAATTACATGCAGAAATCTATAGTAGGAAGGAGTGAAGGCCCAGATCAAAAGTCTAACTTGTCAACTTGCATAAGCCCTTCTCCAGTTGATAGTTTATCTTCTGGTAGACCGCCTATTGTAACAGATGTATTTTCAAGAGCCTTCCTTACACTATATGGACTCACGGGAATACCTTCAGCCTGCCAAAAACAATAGATTTTAGGAAGTTACACCCCAAAATAAACATCTGTACAAACAATGTCAAAAGAAAAAAAGACAAAACTACTAATGCATAACAGAAGTACCTTCAATGCACTTATGAGCAAAGCAATTCCCCCACAAGCAGATGGAGATGACATTGATGTTCCATTCATGAGCATGCGTCGTTGAAGAGTCCATGTAGGAACAGGAGCAACAGCCGCACCAGGAGCACTTATACAGACACCAAGATCTCCATCGGCGGTTGGTCCACGGCTAGACCTGCATATCAAGCATAACTTCTCATGAAACTAGAAGACCAACCTAAACGAAGTCGAATGTGGGAGCTCACATTTAAAATTGGAAGTCAGAAAAATGAATTTTATATACCAAGTGTACTCAAGCCCTTCACCAGGGGCTTCAACTACACAATGAGCACCAGCAGCCATTGCTGGAGAGACGTATGCACCAACTCCTATAATGCTTGATGTGGTACCACCAGGTGCTCCAACAGTGCTCAGTGCTGGCCCACTATTGCCAGCACTACTCACAAATATTAGACGGTGCTTGTTCACAGCCTAGTTTTATAGCATCCATGGATAGATATTGAGAGCATAAAAAATAAGAGCAGGAAAAAAAAATTGTAGTCAAACGAGCCAGACACAAATTTAAGAAATCATACTTCATTAACGAGGTCAACAAAACGCCCATAGTCTGGCAGTAAAGTAGGTTCTCCATAACTCATGTTGATCAAATCACACTTATGCTGCAGAAAACATTACAGTAAGGACATCATTATACTAACCTATACAACGCATTGGATTCCCTATAATACATGACCACCAGTGGCATAATGCTGAACTCCTAAACAAGACTTGGACAAACTACAACTGCTGATTATCTTAGAGAGATTAGAAAATAATCGAATTTTAAAGTACCTCCACAGCAGCAATCAAGGCTCGAGTCAAACCAGTTCCTGTCTCCATTGAACCTAAGCGCGAGTCTCCAATTTTACAAGATATTAGTTGTGCTCCAGGTGCAACTCCATTCAACAGGGGCTCCTAAGAACAACCGCGTGTATCATAAGTATGTTATCCTAACATTGAGAAAAAGTGCAGCAAATGGATAAAACGTACACAATAGTACCTTTGGGTGGAAAGCAGTAGCAATACCAGCAACATGAGTGCCATGGGGAGAGCTATCTGTCACAATACTTACGATATTCCCTTCATCATACACATTAACAACAAATGTGCAGGCATCTAATTTGCTAAAAACACCGTATTTTCGTTCTATCCTGCAAGAAAGTTTATTCAAGTCAAAATTCTATAGAACTGATCCATGATCATAACCACCCTATTGGAAAATAAAACACCAAACACAAATAAGTTTGCAATTGAGAAATCAAAAGGACTTTTCAGATGTAAAATTGTTTGGTATCACTATACACATTTTATAACCATAAATAATTAAGTATATCTTCCTTCTTTGCCTCAACATCATTATACTTTTCTAATGAAATTGCCACTAAACCAAGCCAACCATACCTATAATTAGTTAGGGGCACAAAGTCTGCAAGTTTTCCACAATCTGGGTTATCCTCAAGAGTCTGTGTGTCAAGGGCAACCCTCCATACTTCTCCATTATGCCATACAACAGCATCTATGACAGGGCCTTTGTCATCATAGGTCTAGAAAACAAATTATCACCTTTAAGAGTTGCAGAGGAAATTCAAAATTTTAAAAAATAAAAAATTTAATATTTGGCACTCACATCAGCTTGCTTTTGTAGGTAATCAACTCTATTTTGCAGGTCCTCCCGAGCCCTTTTCAAGTTAGCATCATCCACTTTACTGTGTTTCTGGAAATATGGTAACATAAAGAGTTACACATTTAGGAGCAATGCGATGCAAGCATACTCTGCTAATCATTTATCAGAGTGAAACAGCTGGAAAGCTTGCATGTACATTTTCTATAAGAATTGATCAGATTATGGTAAAGTTGATCAGAGATGCTTTACAATGTGAACGTATATACATTTCAAATGATTAAGTGTTAGCAGTTTTGAATCGGTACCCTTATCTACATAGGTACAATATACGAAAATGAACTACTTTGAACGAAAATGCAATCCAGTTACACAACATATGCAAAGAGGAAGTGCATAATATAAGAATCCATGTAGGCAAGAATGCAAAGAGAAAGTGTATATTAAGCTTACTTGAAAAGTGCAATAATAATCTTTTCCAGTTTATTTAACATTTTCAACTGCATTTATGGTGTGCTTATATCAAATTAATAACATAGGATGGATTAAATGGGTAATGTGCGCTCTAAGGATCATGTATATGCAAGAAATCAAGAATCAGCATATTAAAAAACCTGGTCAAATTCATGAAGATGCTTAACAGCCTCGGCAATTTCTTCTTGGTTTTGTTCATCCCATTTTTTCCTTCTTTCTTTCTGTCAATTAAAAAGAGGTCAAATTTGATCACTATCATCTGAAGTGATGATGTAGACTATAAATACAATTCCAGTAAACTAATCAATGGATCATAATGTCAATGCTTACCTTCAAGCGAGAAGTCAATGTATCTGTAAACAACTCGTATACCAATTTATAACCCACATGCCATTCACCAGAAGGATTTTTCCATGAGGAGTCGACAACCAGAGATGCTCCTGTATGAAACTTTGCATTAAAACCCAAGCATGGCATTTTTGAAAACAGAGCTTAGCTCACGATTAGATAGTCAATCAAAAGCATAAACACAGGCTACAAAGCTTAAAGAAAATGCAGGAAATTTTAACGAAAATAAAAGCAGAAGCAATTGCATGCATACACACATCTACAACAAGAAACTAACCGGAAGCTCCACGAATAGAACCGTTTTCATCGGCCTTCACTACCTTTGAAGTATCAACATCACCACTCCCAGTACTGAAAAATTAAAAGAGAAAAGTTGTCAGATTAAATCAAAGGTTCTAACAATACCAATGGCATGCTCAAATAAATTAGTTCAGTTATAGTTACCAATCAAGAACATCTAGGATTTTCGGCTTTCCATCTGATGTAACTTGTAATCCAGAAGCAGCAGGGTCCACTCCAGAATCTGATTCACAGTTTCAGTTCAACAACTTAAGTTCCTCGCCCCAGAAAATCAAACCAATAGTTCTTTTATCTTTTGTCAACTAAATTCATTTTCCTAATTATGCCTAGCACAACAGATTATCTTTCTTTCTTATCAGTTCGTTCTTAACAATTCAACTTTCTTTCTCGTTTTCTCTTCTTGCAAGCAGAAATTAAGCAATTGGACTGATGAAGATACCGAAGATAGCGATGAGGGCGCCACGGCCGTCGTAATTGGGATGAGCCTCGATGAAGCGATCGGCGCCAATCTCTTTCTTCGGCATGAGGGAGGCCAAGAACGTGGACTCGGTCAGTTTGAAATTGAGCAGAGAACCATTAGCCTCACCACCACCTCCACCAATTGCAGAACAAGGCATTGCCCTATCTCTACCGATGCTACTTCTACTCTCTCTCGTTCTTCTTGCTTTCCTGAGCTTTTTGGGTCTAATGAGTAGTGAGAGAAATGGCGAGTGTAGTGAGAGTCGTGACGTGGGCAAATACGGCAATTTGATTAAAACTACTGGGCATTGCATCGTTTTTGTATATTTTTTGCCAAAAATAAATGAACAAGGGTGGTTTGGTAATTTAGGACTGTGGTGGCGGCGGTGACGAGGTGGTGAAGTGCAGCAGTTTTGGGACAGCTGGTGGAAGCCACTTTTATTTCTTTTTTCGTCAAAACAGCTGGTGGAAACCGCGACGGGGTTTTGTTGGATTGGATGTAAATAAATGGGTGGTGAATTTATCATTTGTCATGGAAATTACTTGTTTGTCCTTGTAGGGATTGCAAATGATGGGATAGGAGGAGCCTTCGTTTTCCTTTGTGGGAAATACCAATAAAGTACAATAGTATATGACCAAGACCAAGATATTCAGATTTAAAAAATTAAAAATTAAAAAGCTTATTTGTTCTAGCGAACTTGGCTTCATCTGCATAGGTTAAAATCTCATATATTTGGGTCTTTCAACTAATTAGAGT
This sequence comes from Prunus avium, assembly GCF_965620075.1. Lineage (NCBI taxonomy): Eukaryota > Viridiplantae > Streptophyta > Magnoliopsida > Rosales > Rosaceae > Prunus > Prunus avium. The sequence continues at coordinate 42,626,120 of NC_142285.1, forward strand.
TTGAGAGATTCCTGTCTAGAATAGGAATAGCAACTAGTAAGGTAGAAGGAAAGAAAAAGAAAAAAAAAACCTAGCAAGATGACTGTTAATTGAACTTAAACAATAGAGAAGAGATATGGGTACGTAGGCTCATTCGGTTTAAAATCTGAAATAGAAAAACACATGTACATGTATCTCGGCGGCAAGGGCAGAGGGAGCTAAGGCCCAGGGGGGTTCTTATGCCCCCTCTCAATATTATTGAGGCTTTTGTTTTCTTAGCACAATTACCAATCTTTTATCAAATTTCAAAGTGCTCTTTTTATGTTTTCCTTCTCTCTCTTTTCACTATGGCTTATTATCACAAAACGTCCCTGACGTTTGTGAAACTATCACATTGCATCCTTAAAGTTTTTTTCTATCACTGATGGTCCTTAACGTTAATATAGGTGCTCTTAAATAGTCCTTCTGTCAAAAAAAACTGTTAAATTCAGGGATATAATCGTCAAATCAATCCAAAATTATAAAATATATATATAAGTTTCTCTCTCCCCTCTTTCTTTTCTGTTTTCTTTCCTTCTCTCTTCTCTGTCTCTCTTTCTTTTTCTCTTCTTTCTTCCTCTCCCCGAGTTCAGTCATCTATCTCCTCTTTCTTTTTTATTTCCTTCCCTTCTCTTAATCAATAAAACGAACCTGCGTATTAACTTTCAAGACATCAAGAGGCGTGATTGCAAGATGGGTAGTGCCAGCACTGAGCATTTCACCAACAGTGCAGAGCCCATAATATGCAGGTGAAAATTCTTCACACAGCCTCCCTTCAACCCTTCTCATGATCTTTCCTTGTTCCCAAACTCTCTCACTTCCAATCTCAAATAATCACATTCCTACAAGCTCCAGGCCCAAGTGGACCAAAACCCATTTAATAGATTCTTCAGTTGGAGCTGGGTCAAATAGAGAGAGAGAAAGAGAGAGAGAAAGAAGAAAAAAAGAAAGACAGAGAGAGAGAGAGAAGAGTGAACTCGGTGAGAGTAAGAAGAAGAAGAAAAGAAAGAGAGAAAAAAGAAGAAGAAAGAAAGAGAGAAGGGAATGAAATAAAAAAGAAAGAGGAGAGAGAAGCCTGCACTCGGGGAGAGGAAGAAAAAAGAAAAAAAGAAAGGGAGAGAGAGAGAGAAGAGAGAAGGAAAGGCAACAAAAAAGAAAGAGGGGAGAGAGAAACTTATATATATATATATATATATATATATATATATTATAATTTTGGATTGATTTGACGATTATATCCCTAAACTTAACATTTTTTTTAACAGAAGGACTATTTAAGAGCACTTATATTAACGTTAGGGACCATGAGTGATACAAAAAAACTTTAAGGATGCAATGTGATAATTTCCCAAACGTCAGGGACGCTTTGTGATAATAAGCCTTTCACTATTATTACTACCCTTCTAAATCTCTTCTTGTCTTATTTTAACTCTAAATTTTGTAGTAATAAACTATAATTGGAATTTCTTAGTGTGTATATTTAACAAAGTACATTTAATTTCAATCAATATATTTTGTGCTAGTATCAGTGATGAATAGATAGTTAATGTTATATGTAAATAATAGAGTATAGTAATCAAATTTAGGGATTTTGTATTAACTAAAAAATTAATTCAAATGTCATTTCAATATTTGAGGGTGCCCCCTCTGTACAAAGTTTCTAGCTCCACCACTGCTTGGTGGTGACAATGTTGGACCTAATAGCTCTATGTATCACTGTGTATTGTATTGTATACTTGTATTCTAGATTCTTCCTTGTGAACCTTCCAAAGAATTTTGTCTCCTTGAAAATGTTGGACCTAATAGCTTCTCAAATCTTGTACAAGGGCCTGCAAAAATATATTTTCAGGTCAGATCTATGGAATTAATAATTAAGCAGGAATTAATTATTAAATTGCATAATGAAAAACATTATTACTTGAGTTGATGGTATAAGGTTATGGCAGGTAGTGTCACAAGGATACGGGCAATCAATTTCCTTTGTTATCCTTCTGCTGAAGTACCAATCACCTACTGCTTCTGCAATGGTCTGGCAAAAAGCAAAATCACAGTTTTTACTTAATTAAGACCTTATGAGCCTACAATACAAGAAATACTTCCTTACACCCGTTGCATTGTTCCCTTTTTTTTCTATCTCTCCTCTATTGATAAGTGACACGAGGAGAGAGATAGGAAAAAAGGGACAATGCAAGGGGGTTAGGGGAAGTTTTTCTCCTGCTATAACCTTCTGTAAAAGAATAATATACTTAATTAAGATCTTAGGAAATTACCTTATTGTGAACTCTTGGAGAATCTGCAGAAAACCATGTGTCTTGAGACTCACTTTGGCAGTGAGCAAAGCATGAATTTATGAACAAGCCTCCTCTTCTCGAATATTTGTAGAACAATCCCATAGCAACAATCATGTCACGCCTGAATTCTGAAAATTAAGAAAAACAATGATATTTCAGCTGAGCAATTAGGACTTTTGCAAATTTAACAGTAAACTAGTGTAGGGCAGAATTGAAGAACCTTGCAATGTATTTAACTGTTCAGGATTGCATGCCGCCGGATTCAGTTTGCAACGGTTCCAGTGGCCGTGTGGATCAGCTGAAGATGGCACCAATATATGATGGAACTGTGGACATTAACAGCTCTACTAAATATTCAAATTTGAATCAAAAGTTTGCAACTGTCACATGAACAAGGCATGGAGAATTTGTACCTGATAAACATCATAAGCTGAGTTCAATATGAAAAATGGTATTGTAATGAACTTCAGTGCGTACTGTGGGAAGAAACACTGCATCCAAAGAAAGGCAAATGTTAAAACCATGTGATTGCTACGAAAATCTAACAGCTCAACGATGCTACGAAAATCTTACCAACTCGGGAAAATCAAGGGAGCTGGCGGTGCAGTTCTCATCCAGATTCTTCTCTACCCCCTGCCATGCATACTTCCAACGTGTGAATACATATTTTTAAGAAAAATACAAATATACAAATAGAGCAAAGATTTGTTTTCTTAGGCATTAGTATTGTTACCTGTAGAGAAACAACATCTTTAACGAAATACCTCATGGTGTGATTCGAAGTTATATCTCTTCTGCACTCGAGAAAGAAACGAAACATCAAAATTATGCATTAGCTGCAATCTGCTTTGAACTTGGAAAATGGACAAAGCTAACTTACTCATCAAGAAAGAATCCAGCGTCACTCAAGCATTTCACACTGGCATTGCTTGGTAAATATTTAGTGAAGTTGTTACAATGCAAAAAGGATGCTAAACCCCCAGCAGAACATCCTGATAACAGAGCCTAGAGCAGAGAAGGAATGTAATAAGTAGTTGAATTTGAATATCTAATTTTATATCAAATATTTTAGCAACTTGTTTGATCAGGTTTCCTATAAAAATAGAAGAAACTGAGGGGTGGGTTTTATTTATTTATTTACCTTTCTTGCTTGTCCTAAACCTTTTGGTAGAAGATCAAGAATGATAGCTTCCCAAATCTTTTGCCCTCTGAAATAGAGCAACGATGTCTGTAATTCATTTCACACGCGCATTCAACACATACATGCAAAGAACTGATCAGTTGATTAAGTATAAGAAATCGGCTTTTTCGGTAGATTTCAACAGCATGTTGAGAGATTGTGGATAAAGTGAAGGTTACTTAAGAATGTTGGAAGGAAATATTTGTTGAGAGAGAGAGAGAGAGAGAGAGAGAGAGAGAAATACCCCATTCTTAAATACGGCATCTCCAGCAAATGAAGCTCCATCGCAATATCTAAGCTTCACACGGTTCCAGTTGTAAAAATCTGGTTCAAAATCAGAACATAACAATTTCAGAATTGAGTTCACTGCAAGATTCTATCTTTTGTTGCATGCATCATCAGATTCATGTCATGTGACTCATGTATGGATCCAGATTATGTTTACAAATTATAAAGCTTTTATCAGGACATGTAATTGATTATTAAAATTATTCGAATGATTCAATGGTGGGAGCTCTCAGCTAAAACCAAGTGGATACAACTAACTATGCCATGAAGCTTTTAGAGCTACTACTGTAAATTGTCAGCCCAAGCAGAGATTCAGACCTTCCAACTGGACACAGGTCAATGTGCACAATAGGACAAAGGCTTATGCGTTGCCATGCCCTTAAACAGTCCAAAGACAACAAGAAATGACAACACTGGAGAAAGGCTGGAAGGTCGGCTGATCAAAAGCTACAAACTCAGAAAATAGCTGTCATCACTGTAATAATCACGTGAAAGGGACAATTAAGAAAGCGAAGGAACATGGACTGTCCGCCATAGAAACTTCACCATACATAGATAGGAGGGGGATTCGAACACAGAACTGGTGTAGGGGTAACTACTTTTAACCACTTGGAAAAGCTCCTTGAGACTGATGCTTTCATCCTTTAAATAAAGTGACTTTTTCTTCTTCTTATATTTAAGATCAATTATGAAAGGAGCAGTGTCGTAACATGTGAAAATGTGATGACATATATGGACCACAAGATGAGTCAATTAAATCATGCATTGAGAACATGATGACGAACCTGGATTTAGAGATGCATTATTGCTTAGAATTCCAGAGAAGACCTCCCACTTGGTCATGTAGCGTGTTGATCCTCTACGGCTTTTGGCTCTCTCCAAGCATGATTCTATGTCATTGCACCACCCACCACCCTGCGTTTAGTTCATATGGATATATATTATCCTTCATGATCATCAATGCAAAACTTCAAGCTTTTCACATTGGACCCCACACACCAACTAACTTACCTAACTGATTTACATAATTGAGTTTCTTTAATAATATGGATCATGAAATTAACATTGCGTAACACATAAGTGAAGAAAAACACCAAATAAGTAGTAGAGGCCCAATGGACCACTTTTGGTACAACCACTCAATAACAATAACATTCCCCTAGAATATCTAAAAGGACAAAAAATATAGTCATAAATTAAGTCACTTAGTCACGGCAATAAGTCCACCCTTTGGTCGCCTTCTACATCTTGTATTAAGAAAAAATATATACATAAACCACTAAGAAGAAGCCACGTCACAGTGCGGCGAAAGACGCCGACAGCAGTGCAAGATGTCTAGTAACGTGCACGGGACACCAAGACAAGCAATAACCAAACTTTTAGTCTGCGTACAGACTTTTTTTTATAGGACTTTTATTGCTAAGAGAGAAAATAGTGTACTAAATTCATATACTATATACGAATATTAGAATTCGAACTTTGATTCAGAATTCGAACTCAAAATCAAAGGATTAAATTCTTCAAACAACTACGCTAATGGTCCTATGCAGACTTTTTCTATTTTTAAACTCTGAATTTGGTTCCGAAGTTTTTCTTAAATAATAAAAAACAAAAAGAAGTACCTCGAACTGTAAAAGCCAGTTTCTTGCTCCGGCCCCGAATCCTCTGTGCAGGTGATACGCAGGCAAACTCCCATCCAAGCAAACTACGAATATTCACCCACCGCCGCCACAAACAAAAACAAAACAAAAAACAAGTTAATAATAATAAAAATTTAAATCTGTTTTTCTAAATACTCTTGTAGCTGGGTGAGATCGAGAAGAAGAAACTTACAAGCTCCCAGAGCCGGAGCGTTCCGGACCAGAGTCATGTTGACCAGGAGCCGCCGCTCGGCCGAGTAAATGCACCGAGGCAAGCACGTTAGCAGAGCCAGGGTGATGGCGACCAGTACCGCGTTCGCATTCATCGTCGTAGTAGCCGTGCGCTCTCTCTTCAACTTTAACATTGAGTTTTCATGGCCATACAGAGATATACATAGTTGGGATTGGAAAAGTGGAAACTGTTACTATAAAAATACAACGACTCTAGTTGCTAAATTCATTGTAAGAAATTTATAAATAAATAAAAAAGGCAAAGTAGGAAACCAAAATATGAGCTGTTATTTCGTAGCTAATCTCGGGCTTAATTTAATTTAATGAGAGAAAACTGACGTGTGTTAATTGACTGTTAAGACGGTGACGTGAGAAAGGAGTCAGTGCTATTTTTTGGCTCTGGATCTGATAATACAAGGAACATTGAGAAACCGAGAGAGAGTAGGAGAAGATTTGGTTTAGGAAAATATGGAGCGAAGCAGATACGGACGGAGAAAGGAGTTGGAACTTGGATTGGAGGAGGCGCTCTATAATCCAACTTGGGTTGGGTTTTATGGGGCCCACCGCCTAAACTTATTTAGAAGATGGGCCTAGCGATGGCTAAATGTATTATGACTTTGACGGTGAACCCAGACCCAAATGGGTAACTGGGTTGGTGATAAATTATTCTAACCCACTAGCCTTGAATTTTAGTCACTAATTGGTTTGTCCGTGACTGGCGGTTCTAGATTTTCAACATCTCATTAATTTTTTTATTTCTTTTTATTTTATTTTAATATAAGTGATACCCTTAAATTATAGGGGAGAATGATTTTTCATACACACTACCTAAGTGACATAGGAGTTCGAACTGGAGACCACTAGTCTGCAACATCTCATCAAATTTTTTAGTTTGGATCAATTTGGTTTTGGGTCTAATTGGAGTTTTGTGCTATAACTTACTTTTTTTTTATAAACAAAAATGAAGTTATTAACAAAATAACATCAATATGACCCTAATTACATGACACGTTATTGTAAGTTCTGAGGATAACAACTTTCATTGCGTCATACTTTAATTTTTATGGTATGATTGGGTTATTGGGTTGGTAATTAGGATGTGAGGTCTCACAATAATGCAGATGATTAGACAAGTGACTTGCAACTAGCATAACATGCTTCATATTGCATTTAATTTCCTTACCATAATGTTATTTAATTGCTTTAAATTAGGATGGTGACTTATTCGCATTCATATCAATCAAGTCACACTCCATTCTTTATAATGGCCTATTTAGATGTCAGTCGGTTTTTTAACCCGACTCAAAAATTCGTTAAATATGTTAGAAGTTGGAGCCAATGGTTTTCAAACCCTTACCTCCAACTTACATACTCAACCATTTACCACCACACAAACATGCTTCCTTGTTTAAGTATCATATTGCGAATATATTTAAGGGGAATGGTAGCAACCTTCTCTCTAACCTTCTCTTTTGGACCTTCTTCATTTTTAGCATGACATGTATCACTTAATTACCCTTAAAACAATGCCATTAAAAACTTTATGCATCATATAGGTCCCATTTGTTTTTTAAAATATAATAAAATAATATGATATTTGGCATTTCAGGTTGAGTTAATTTTTTTCCAAAGTGTCAAATTGCCATATAAGCCATCAAATTCAAATTTAATATTTTGCATTTGACATATCCCTTAGAGATGCTCTTAGGAAACCTAACATCACCCTAACAATAGTTTTTTCCTTACACTCCGCCACCTCTTCTACCTCATCTCCATCTCTCTCATGTCTTCTCTCTTTCTTCATGTCTCTCTCTAGCTCTCATCCCTCTCTCTCTGCAAAAATAGATTGGTAAGAGGTTTGTCGAAAGGATTTGCCTTGACGATATTGACAAGCTTCCTCGAGGCGAGAAAAATTGAAACTCAGCAAACCGACGACACGCGATGCAGTGGCGATTCTATTTTTGGGCTATACTGACGATGTCCGTCAGTACTCGGATGCGTGGAATCGGTTCGGTACCCCTAATAATAATGCTTGGAGTCTCAACTATCCTGCAATAAATTATGATTGCTTCCAACCTTATATAACTTTCTCTTTGGCATATACCATGGTCGTTTTAATCTTGATAAAAAAAGTAGCATAAATTTTTATTTTCTTCCTATAAGTAACATTATATATATATTTTTATTATCTTTCAAATTTATGCCAATAATAAACCGACGTATGAATTCAATTATATGAAGTGCAATAAATTTTAAGTACTTATGGGAGGTGGTGTTTCAAAGGGTAATACTATAAGCATAAAAATAATAAAAATGAGATAGTAAATTTTTTATAAAAAAAATGCAATCTTTACAATCAACGCGTCGTTACCCTTTCAGTACAGACTAGGCCCAATATGCCAATCCAGCAATTCCTCTGTTGTAACTTGTACCCCCAACAAACCCAACCCAAATATGACAACGACATAAGATGTAGACCATTATAAACTTAACAAAGAATTATATTATTTTTTTTTGGTTGATCAAATATAAATATTATGAGTAATGCTATTTGGACACACAACATTGACACCTGCTGATGTATCAATGTATCATTTGCTGAACAGAAAATGAGGAGAAAAGAAGAGCAAATGATACATTGACACATCAGCGGGTGTCACTAAGTATGTCAATGTTGTATGTCCAAATAGCATTACTCAAATATTATACTTCGGCCGTTATAATTAATAATTCTCTAATAAGAATGTGGAATATCCCAGCATAAAAAAGAAGAAAAATAAAATTAGATATTTATAAAAATACCCAATTCTATACATGTATTTATAAAAATACCTAAGCACTATTTAAACATAGAAACATACCTAAAATGGGTTTTGGGTATGTGTGTAATGATGAGTTTTGGGTATGTTTATAAATGGGTTTTGAGTGTGTATAATGATGAGTTTTGGGTGTTGGGTATTTTTATAATTTCAGCCCCCATTTTGGGTATTTTAGTGAAACTCCCAAATAAAATCTCTAATAAGGATGTGAAATAAAAAAAGTTTAGAATGTGAAAATTCATATTGCAATCCAACCCCTGTATATGCAAGAATACCGAGCAACAATGTAAAAAAGAGTTAAAGTTATGGGGCCAAACTGAAAATTAGAAAAAGCCCATTGTATAGCTCCGAGAAAGGGGACCTGCTTAATCAGAGAGCAAGCAAAGGTTTTTCGAGCTCCTCCGAGTCCAAGGTTAGTCCTCCCACCACCATATTCAACAATCTGTATTATAAACTAAAATTTCTCATTCCAGTGTGCTTCTTGTCTCAGATCTTTAGTCTAGCTATGGTTATATGTAAATTGCTAAAATTCTGCGTGTATCTGGTATTAGTTTTACATTTGTTTGCTTGTTTGTAAGGTCTAGATGTTTAGTTTTGTCAATTTACTGATGATTGTTTTTATCTTTTGCGTTTTGGTAAAAACTGTTTGGTTGATGGGAAAAAGGAAGGAGAGGAAATGACAATTTGAAATTTTGAGACTCACCCTTTGGCTGGTGGATGATAAAATTGGGGAAAAAGAGAAGAAAATGTTAAAGTTTTACACTTTTGTTTGAGTTTGGTTTAGGTTTCAATACGGAATTGCAAAAATAGTCAATTCAACTTGTCCAACTGTTGGTGCCAAGTACAGCTGAGTTAGGATTTTGCAAGAAAGCGATGCAAAACCAAGTTTTTAGATTTTAAAATCCTTTCCTTGTCCCATTGCTATAAAATGGTGTGCTAGATATGATTTAGAATAGGGATTCCATTCCATGTTGTTTGAGAGAACTTGGAAAGTAGACAAGAAACTCTTAACATTTTTCTTTTGTCATTATTGTTTTGCAGGTTGCATGGATTTCTCTGCTCAAGTGTCAGACGGAGAAGCATTGCAACTTTGGTTGCGAATGCTGTGACTGATAACGTTTTTGGTGTGCATTAAAATCAAGTTTGAGATAAAAATTGGAACAATTTGCGTGTTCAATTAGTTATGGAGCCCCTCTGGAAGCTTTTGTATTTGCTGGAGCCTGCACCTGTTTCTCTAATTGTAACAGCAGTAAGTGTGACTTTTGGATCTGCATTTCGCGCTCTTAATTATGGGAAAGAAATGGAGAGAAATCGTGATTTATCAGAAACATCAATTACATTAGATAGGTCCCAAGCTCTCATGATCCCAGTAATGAGCTCTATAAGCCTGCTTTTGATGTTCTACCTGTTCTCTTCTGTCTCACAACTCCTCACTGTATTCACAGCCATTGCCTCTGTATCCTCCCTATTTTTCTGCCTATCTCCTTATGTAGCCTATTTGAAGTCACAAATTGGTTTTGCTGACCCGTATGTGTCAAGGTGTTGTTCCAAGTCATTTACACGAATCCAAGGGCTGTTACTGTTCTTATGCATTGGTACAGTTGTTGCTTGGCTTGTTACTGGACATTGGGTATTGAACAATTTGTTGGGCATTTCCATATGCATTGCATTTGTGAGTCATGTCCGTCTTCCAAACATCAAAATCTGTGCAATGCTCCTCGTCTGCCTATTCATATATGACATATTCTGGGTTTTTTTCTCCGAGAGGTTTTTTGGGGCGAATGTCATGGTATCAGTGGCAACACAACAAGCTTCAAACCCTGTTCACACTGTTGCAAATAGTTTGAGTCTGCCTGGGCTGCAAATGGTAACAAAGAAGTTGGAATTGCCCGTGAAGATTGTGTTTCCCAGGAACTTATTGGGCGGACTGATTCCTGGAGGAGCCAGAGACTTCATGATGCTTGGTCTCGGTGACATGGTATGACATCCTTTTTTGTCAATGCAACTAGTGTAACTTACGCTAAGTATTGATGGCGTGTTACTTTTGATTTTTGCAACAATGCACTGCCCTGATGCATCCTTATTTATATTTATAGTTTACCTTGCGAGATTACGAGTCTACGGACTATAAGCATTTTGTGTTAATCTAGAGTTAGTATTTTCATACAATCATCATGCATATTCCTTTCTGGCTAAGGTACTTATGTCCTGGAAGTCTCAAACAATTTTAAATTTTATTTTCTTCATGTTTTATTGCAGGCAATTCCTGCTATGCTTCTGGCATTAGTCCTATGTTTTGATCATCGAAGGAGCAGGGATTCGATAAACCTGTTAGAAATGCATTCCTCCAAGGGGCACAAATATATTTGGTATGCCCTTCCCGGATATGCCATTGGACTGGTTACTGCTTTAGCAGCTGGCGTTCTGACCCACTCACCTCAACCTGCTCTTCTTTATCTTGTAAGTCTTTTTGTTGTTTTTAAAGTTTATTGCTATTGTCTGCTATTCTCTCATGAGAGTTGATGGATGTTGCCGCTTATAAGGTTCAGTTCTTTGGTAAATCGTACATTTAACATTAAGGTATGGTGCTCTGGAAAATTAGGGGGTGCTTTCTGGACAAAATCATACCAAAATTGCATTGGCAACATTTGGTCATGACTAAGAGAGTTTACCATCGGGCTTCTTTTGGGTTGTTTTAGTTGTTGGAGTAATTTGATTGAAGATTTGATTGCACCTCTTGTTATTGACCATCTCTTTTTAACTTTTCCTGCAATTTGTCAATGTATGTAGGTGCCTTCTACGTTGGGACCAATTGTTTTCATATCTTGGATAAGGAAGGAACTAGCAGAGCTATGGGATGGACCCTTGCCAAACTCGAACGATAAAGCTCACCAGATAGAAGTATGAGTCACTTATAATTGTGGTCTTGCACCAGCTTAGTGCTTGCTTGCAGACCAAATTGAAAGTTGTACATTCACTTGGAATTGGAAGTCCTATATTCCTACTTGAAAACCCTGATAGGAAATTAGCAATCAGTGTTTTTGTTCAGACATCTGATACTTCAAATATTCCGGTTCCAATTCTTCGACATGCTATGTATGGAAGGAAATATATGCGTTGATCTTGTCATTCCTTATTACAAAAATCTCTTTGAAATAAGAAATTGGATATTTTCTTGGTAAAAACTGATCTAGCAGATGTATCAAAACGTTGGAAATACCCATTAACATCCGTTCCCAACCTTAACCTCAGTGGTTCCTGCTTCCTTCACATAATGCTCTCTATGCATTTTGTGACCATTCAACCCATGAGTAGAAGAAAAAGAAAGAAACAAAGGGCCCGAAAAAGAAGTTAATGGCTTCTTTTGAAGAACACTTTTTATTTGAAGTTGGGCTGGCTCTGTTGCCTGACCCGTTGGTCAAAAAAGTTCACATAATAAAAGGGCCCAAAAAGATAAGCAACTAAAACGACCTCGTTTTGGAAAACGACTTATCGTGTTTCATTCAAGAAAAAGGCAGCCCGAAACGACGACGCGGAGCTGTTTTCCCAGCAAACGACATCCTCTAGAACCCCTCCCTTTCCTTCACTTCTTTGAATTGAAACATTTCTTCTCTCTCTCTCTCTCTCTCTCTCTCTCTCTATTTGCAGAGAGTTACTCAGAAGAAGATGGGAACTTCAGTTCAGGTAACACCGTTGTGTGGAGTGTACAATGAGAATCCATTGTCGTATTTGGTGTCAATCGATGGCTTCAACTTCCTCATTGACTGTGGTTGGAACGACCACTTTGACCCCTCCCTCCTTGAACCCCTCTCCAGGTCTCTCTCTCTCCCCCTTTCTTCAATTCAATCTCTTGCTTTCTTTTTTACTTGCAGAGTTTCAATGGCTGAATTTTGTTGCGCAGGGTAGCTTCGACAGTAGATGCAGTGTTACTCTCACATCCAGATACACTTCACCTCGGTGCACTTCCATACGCCATGAAACAACTCGGCCTCTCTGCTGTCGTTTACTCCACTGAGCCTGTTTACAGATTAGGTCTTCTCACTATGTATGATCAGTACCTCTCACGCAAGGTGAAATTAATTCATAAAGCAAAATATTCTGCTAATTCAAAATTGTATGTATTTATGCTCACCATGTATTTATAAGTTTCTGACTGAGCTGAGATTTATTAAAAATTTGCAGCAAGTATCGGATTTTGACCTGTTTACGCTGGATGATATTGATTCTGCTTTCCAAAATGTCACCAGACTAACCTATGCTCAAAATCATCATCTTTCTGGTATGCCCATTATGTATTATTCATAATTCATATGCAAAGTATTGGTGGAATAAATATAGATATATTAATGTATATAGTTTATAGGCAAAGGAGAGGGAATTGTGATCTCACCCCATGTATCTGGGCATCTCTTGGGTGGTACTGTCTGGAAGATAACAAAGGATGGAGAAGATGTTATATATGCCGTGGACTTCAACCATCGAAAAGAGAAGTAATTTTCTACTCTTCTTTCAACTACCTGTGACAATTCAATTATATGTATGTGTATATGATGTCTGGCGTAAAGAAAGATGATTTTGAACTGCTTACTGCTGTGATTTTCATCAGGCATTTGAATGGAATTAATCAAGCATCCTTTGTGCGCCCTGCTGTTCTAATAACAGATGCCTATAATGCTTTGAACAATCAGCCTTATAGACGCCAAAAGGACAAGGAATTTACAGGTACCTTGCGAACAAGGAATTTTAGCTACCTCAAGATTTTTGTCTTAAAAATTGTCATCTACAGTAAAATTCATGTTTGCTTGTCTTCTTTATTTTCCCTTTTCCTGTTGTAGAAACATGCATGGAATGAACAAGTATTTATACTTTGTGAATGAATGAGGTTTTATTATTCTTAGTCTGTATTTTATTTTCTGGTTATTATTTAGATACCATAAAGAAGACTCTACGATCTGATGGAAATGTGTTACTACCTGTTGATACCGCTGGCCGAGTTTTGGAACTTGTTCAAATATTGGAATCGGTTAGTAGGGGAGACATTTTTTCTTAAAATTAAAAAATTTGTATTGACAACACATAAGTTTTGTCTTGTCAACTATACTATAATGATTTATATTGGTTCTTCCATTAATTGCAGTGTTGGGCAGATGAAAATTTGAACTATCCCATCTTCTTTCTAACATATGTTGCATCTAGTACAATTGATTATGTTAAAAGTTTCCTCGAGTGGATGAGTGATTCTATTGCAAAGTCGTTTGAGAAGACACGGGAGAATGCTTTTACTTTGAAGTAAGTGGTCTCATTTACTATATATGTTAACTCACGACAATTTGAAATTTTGAGTCACTGACTTTAGATACTATTGCAAATTACTGTTGCTGAACAATCACTTACTAAGTATGTTTGCTAACCCTTGCAGGCGTATAACACTTTTAGTTAACAAAAGCGAACTTGACAGTGCTCCTGATGGTCCGAAGGTTTACAATATATACATTTTGGAGTATTTTATCTTTAGTTTGCCTACTAGTTTGAATGGCATTGACGTATGCATCACATACAGGTTGTTTTAGCATCCATGGCTAGCTTGGAAGCTGGTTTCTCTCACGATATATTTGTCGAATGGGCAACTGATCCCAAGAATCTTGTGCTTTTTACAGAACGAGCCCAGGTATAATTCGGACATAGGTTCTTGACATAACTATCCATGTCAGGCATTTAATGTTATTATTAAAATGTATGTTTTACTCATATTCATTTCTTTTTTCATTAATATGTACCACACATTGACACCTTGAGCTGTTTATGTAGTTTGGTACTTTAGCTCGCATGCTTCAGGCAGACCCGCCTCCAAAAGCTGTTAAGGTTACCATGTCCAAGAGGGTGCCCTTGGTCGGAGAGGAGCTAATTGCTTATGAAGAAGAACAGAACAGAATAAGAAAGGAAGAAGCTCTAAAGGCTAGTCTGATTAAAGAGGAGGAATCGAAATCTGCGCAAGGAGCTGATGTCAGCACGAGTGATCCAATGGTTGTTGATGCTAGCAATACACATTCTTTGCTAGATGGTAGGTGTGAAACAAATTGCAATTGTCTGCTAATCTTTTGAAGGACATTTCTAAGCATTCAAGAAACCTTCTTTGAAGGAAAATGTTCTATTTGGAATGAACATCAAAGAATTACTAGTCCTTTGGACCTTTAAAATCTGAAGCCTTCCAGCAAGTTCGTTTCATCTGCGTATATAACTTTTGCATGTAATTTATGGATAAAGTTTTACTTGGGAGTCGTTAGAGTAGCATATATCTGTTTTTTTTACCAATTTATTCACACACATGCAATTATTGTTAGATGATTCTTCGTTACTAAGCGGTCAAGCTGCTAAAGTGTATTGTTTCATTGTTCCCTAGGATCGGTTTTATCATTGTGTAGTTCCACAATTTTCTCTTGATTTTCTTTTTGAAGATTGATGAGATGATAGATCCTGTGCATTGAGGATTTTTTTTTATACCTATGGATCATTTAAAGTTTTAAAGTACGCAAACTATATCTCATCTATGGTGTAAATAATGAACTTTTGTAATTGTTTGTTGCAGCAGCAGGTCCACACGGTGGTGGGTACCGGGACATGCTAATAGATGGATTCACTCCCCCTTCTACCAGTGTTGCCCCTATGTTTCCCTTCTATGAAAATAATTCTGACTGGGATGACTTTGGTGAAGTCATAAATCCAGATGATTATGTAATCAAGGATGCAGACATGGACCAAGGAGCTATGCATGTAAGTTTTATCTTGAAATATCAGATTCTTTGATTATGGTTCTTTTAAATCTGAGTTATTTAGCTCTCACTCAGTTTGTGATAGTGATGCTGGAAGGTTAAACCAAAACCCTAACAGGGATCCCGATTCTCCAGGGCATGCTAGCCATATTCTGGGCAGGAACATTTTCTCTGCTCCACTATGCCAAATTGTTCTCAGCTTGTAGAGCAGAGATTTGTACATACCATGATGCTTCTGTTTTAAAATTTCATCATCTCAGGTTGGTGGTGATATGGATGGAAAGCTTGATGAAGGTTCTGCTAGTTTGATACATGACACAAGACCTTCGAAAGTAGTAGCGACTGAATTGACTGTAAGTTGAAGTCTGCTAAATTAGTTTATAGTTTTACTGATCTTGATGTTCGCTGAACTAAGTTGTACTTTTGTTTTGTTTTTTTCTTTGTCTAATTCAGGTTCAAGTGAAGTGTTCGTTAATTTATATGGACTTTGAGGGCCGTTCTGACGCGAGATCCATCAAATCAATTCTTTCCCATATGGCTCCTCTCAAGCTTGTAAGTCTGCGTATTTGTTTTTTTCGTCTTTCCTTTTTGCAGTGAAGTGATTTATTTTGGGTGTAGGTTCTACTCTAGTAATTCATTAATGTGTTTTTTTTTGGGTGGAGGTTTTGGTTCATGGAACAGCTGAGGCCACGGAACATTTGAAGCAACACTGCTTGAAACATGTTTGCCCTCATGTTTATGCTCCTCAAATCGAAGAAACAATTGATGTCACTTCTGATTTATGTGCTTATAAGGTAAAATCATAGATAAAAATTTATTTCTTTGTCTGTTGATATGTGACTCAGATTTCACAATTTAATCCATTTCCCATTATGTGAAATATATAGGTGCAACTGTCTGAGAAGCTCATGAGTAACGTGCTCTTTAAGAAGGTAGGCACGAGAGGGTTAAAGTTTACCTTGTGTAGTCTATATCTATATCATGTCCTCCTTACAAATTTGATGTAATTACAAACACAGCTTGGAGATTACGAAATAGCTTGGGTTGATTCTGAAGCAGGAAAGACAGAAAATGGAGCGCTATCTTTGCTACCCCTCTCAACCCCAGCTCCACCACATGAATCTGTCCTTGTTGGTGACTTAAAAATGGCTAATTTCAAGCAATTTCTTTCTGACAACGGTGTTCAGGTACCAAAATTATCTCAACTTCATGTTGCGAAATTTTAAGCTCTAAGAAACTATTAAATGTGATACCATCTTCATCTGATGACCTTGACAGGTTGAATTTGCTGGTGGGGCTTTGCGATGCGGTGAATATGTGACACTACGCAAAGTTGGGGATGCAAGCCATAAGGTAGGTTGGCCAATAACCATACAGTTAGTTATACTGAGAGTGTAGCATGGCTTAAATTTTGGTGTGTAGATGGAAAGTCTGACTTGCGTGATTATGTCTTGTAGGGTGGTGGTTCTGGTACCCAGCAAATTGTGATTGAAGGCCCCTTATGTGAGGATTATTACAAGATTCGGGAGTATCTCTACTCGCAATTTTATTTGCTTTGAGTAGAGAGAAAGAGAGAGAGGCAGACACATCATCTGTAACGCCTTTTGATAAACTTTTAAGAGAATGCAAGTTGTTCTTCAAACACATACTATTTTTTTTACAACTTTTTTACTTGGGTGATATATATATTTTGGGATGACATAGGGGGTTTAAACCCCAACAACCAACACCTAAACAATAGGAAATTGGGTGATATTTTTAACTTATTACATTTATATGATTTCTCTATACACTTCAGATATGATAATATCCAAATTGTTCCTATTCGTTCAACTTTTTGTAACAAATTAAAATTGAGGAAGAAAAAAAAAAATCTATCGTTCTCTCCTCTTCATCATAACATCGGAATAATTAAACGTGTCATCCTAAATTTTTTATTCTAATCAAGCATCAATGAAGACCTTTGAACAAAAAAAAACATCAATGAAGGCCGATCAAATTTACTAATATTAATTGTGTGTGATATTTTGTGGATAAAGTAACATCCATCAATCAAATTTTATAATAAGCCCGGTCATCCTATATTATAACACATATATCTCTTATTTTATTAATACTATTATAACATATATATATATTTTATTTTATTAATACTAGCCTCTCCGCATTTGCTTCCGCGCTGCGAGAGACTTTAAAAAAAAGTAATTAATTAATTATAGAATTAAAAAAAGATAATGGGTAGTTGTGTTCCTTAAAAGGAGGATCCATTATCTGATTTTTCATTTAATTTTAAATTTTTTAAATATAAAAAAAGTGTGAATTTACCATATTATCCTCATTTAATTAATAATTTCAATTCTTAATGTGTGCATCAACCAATAACATTTTTTGGTATTTTGAATGTTTCACTATTCTCTGCCTTTTGCTTTATATATATAGATTATACTTCAAAGTGTAAATTTTTTGTCTGCTAAAAGTGTAAATACAATGGTTGGTGTTGTGAGACCCGAAGATACAGGGTCATGCATTGCTACAATTAAATTTGTAGGAAAAATGGGAAAGAAAGTTTGCATGATAACTTCTTCAATTTAATTTACGTACCCATTGAATCAATTAATGTACAAGTTTGGAAAGTAGAAAAACAAATCCAGTCTCAGCACAGGGCGTCAAGTGTTCAAACTAAAACGCTCTCTCTCTCTCTCTCTCTCTCTCTCTCTCTCTCTTAAAGCCAGCTACTTTGGTTTGTAATTGACATTTTGTAAATGATGATCTGTCCACTGTCATAACTATATGAGAGAGAGGCCTAATAGTCAAATGCATGCATGCATGCATGCTTTGTTCAAAAACTAAGTTTCATGCAACTGACATGTACGTAGTTGTTGCTCACGACGACCATAAACACTATATATGTATGACAGTGACCTCAGAGACCAAAAAAAAACGCAATGCTCAACCTTCACTCTCTCACCTTCTCTCCAACTTCCAAAGCCTTAGAGACCATCGAGCCCAACCTTAACCTTAGATTTGATCTTATAGATTTTATCCTATACGTGTTCAGCCTCTTCGAGCCCTAATAAATCTCACGCATGGTCTCTCTCTCGTCGTCTTTCTCTACTTTCAAGCTCATGCCATGGAATTCCGTGCCTTTAATGGATTCCGATGATGGAACAAATTGATTTGAGGTTAGGCAAAAGTAGTTTTGTTTTTCCTTCAAATTGTGATGTTTGATTTGGGTTATAAGTTATTTGGTTTTGATTTGGTTGTAACTGTAGGTTTTCTGTTCCTTGAACCATAAATCAGAGAGGACTCAGACCTTAGACGAAAATTTGACAGGCACCATCTGACCTCTGCGGCCATCGTCGGTCACGACGGTAGTGTGTGGGCCCAGAGCTCCACCTTCCCTAAGGTTCCTTCCTTCTCCAACTTTCCCTATGAAATTATTTTTGTTTAATTTCATTATTAGATCTGTGCAAACTGGGCTCTGTTTGTTTCCTGGGAAAAAATTTAACGGCAAAGCGAAGTTATTGGATTGCAAATTCAGTTACTTGTAAAACTAATGAATACTAATTTAACCACTTGAGTTCAGATTCTGCTAGGATTCCTTTTTGCATAGGGTGTTTTTGCATATATTATAAGTGGCAGATCCAGGATTCAAAATCCGACTGGGCGAAACTTACATTAAAAACTCAACGTTATGAGTAAATCTCATTAATAAACATAAAAATATACACCTAGTAGGAGGACATAATACCCCTTACCCTCAAATGCATCTCTATACATAAATAAAAGTTTAGCAACAAAAAAAAACCATTCTTTTTCTTTTAAAAAAAAAAAATTTCCAACTAATTCTTTGTTTTCTTGGGATTCGGAATGTGATCTGACATAACAAAAGATAACCTATTTAATCCAACATCCCAACAAAAAATCAAATAAATTCTCATAATAACATCAATACCTTTGATCAAACTGTTGGAGCATGAAATTTCGGGTCCTCCAACAAGTAATCTCGTAATCAATGTTGAGAAGCCGGACACCATCTTCGATTGCCACCAATGAGAGGGGAGTACCTGCAAGAAAACACTCCGACGCTCTAGTCAATGTTCGTTCAGGAATATTGCGTGTAGTCAGAATAATCTCATACCTCTCCCCCCTTATGCTGGGGATTAGTTAGCCTTTTATAAGCATTGAACCCTTGGACTCCAAGTCCCATATTCCTTATTTATCTCCATGCTCAATGGTAGTGGATATCATGTCATTTAATTCTAGGGAGCATGGAGATAAATAAGGGATATGGGACTTGGAGTCCAAGGGGGGAGAGGTATGAGATTATTCTGACTATAGGCAATATTCCTAAACGAACACTGACTAGAGCGTCAGAGTGTTTTCTTGCAGGTACTCCCCTCTCATTGGTAGCAATCGTAGATGGTGTTCGGCTTCTCTCAACATTGATTACGAGATTACTTGTTGGAGAACCCAAAATTTCATGCCCCAACACAAACTTAACATACCAACAAAAAATCAAACATCTCAACAATACCAATATCAAATCAAACATCTCAACAAAATTCCAAAAATCAAAGACCTAATTAATTTCAACAAAGTTAGCAAATTATAATTCATTCTTAAGTAAACACTAGAATAGATTAGAACACATAATTCTAACCTATTTAAAATATATTAGATTCAATGTTGTCATATACAACATCTTAAAATTTGGCGTTAGGTAATTAAAGAGGAGATAATTAAAGAAGAGAGAAATTTTAGGTTATGAATACATGTGGGTTGCTCTTTGGGTGGGCATATGTTTGTATGTTTCACATGAGTTGGCCTATTATATATGGGGTATTTTTTATTTATGAAAATTTTGGGGTAGTTGGTAGCAATCGTAGATGGTGTTCGGCTTCTCTCAACATTGATTACGAGATTACTTGTTGGAGAACCCAAAATTTCATGCCCCAACACAAACTTAACATACCAACAAAAAATCAAACATCTCAACAATACCAATATCAAATCAAACATCTCAACAAAATTCCAAAAATCAAAGACCTAATTAATTTCAACAAAGTTAGCAAATTATAATTCATTCTTAAGTAAACACTAGAATAGATTAGAACACATAATTCTAACCTATTTAAAATATATTAGATTCAATGTTGTCATATACAACATCTTAAAATTTGGGGTTAGGTAATTAAAGAGGAGATAATTAAAGAAGAGAGAAATTTTAGGTTATGAATACATGTGGGTTGCTCTTTGGGTGGGCATATGTTTGTATGTTTCACATGAGTTGGCCTATTATATATGGGGTATTTTTTATTTTTGAAAATTTTGGGGTAGGCAGCAGCCTACCTTGCCCTAGGTGTAGGACCGCCCCCCCGGGTATAGAGATTGATTTTTGTTATATTCATGAATGAAAGGGTTGGATGATGTGAGTAACTCAAGTTTAGGAATTGATTATGATTGGTATTTGGTATAGTTCTCAATGAAATGGTTATTTTGTTCTATGTCTGGTTGCTATACTTCTTTTCCTTCTTATTTTTTATGAAATCGTGTGTCCAGGAGCAAGCAGATTAAATTTTTTTTATTAAAAAAAATAAGTCAAACACGGTGCAATGAAGCCCATAAGTTGTAATAAAATTACTCTTTTACTCTTTTAAGGCACCCATTTGCACGCCATAAATAAAATATATATTTTAAGGCGGCCTTTCGTGGCAGTGTACGCCGTAAATACTTATTTACTGCGCGCATTGCACCATAAATACCCGTTTTTCTTGTAGTGTAGTCACTTTTTCAGCATGGAAACCTGGTTCCTTATCCTCCTCGCCACCCTCATCCTCTGCATCTCTTTCCTCCTCCTCACTCTATTCTTCACGTTCATCCCCTCCTCCATTTCCAAGGGAAAACCCACCAACCAACCCAAACTCCCTCCTGGCCCTCACCCCATCCCCCTTATCGGCAGCTTCTTATGGCTCCAAAAATCCATCCCCGATTTCGAGCCCATCCTCCGAAACCTACATGCCCAATACGGTCCCATAGTCACTCTCCGCCTCGCTTCTCTCCCCGCTATCTTCGTCGCCAACCGCTCCCTTGCCCACCAGGCCCTCATCCAAAACGGCGCCCTTTTCGCTGATCGTCCACAGGCCTTACCCACCCAGAGGATCACCAGCAGCAACCAACTCACCATCAGCTCCGGCGTCTATGGCCCCACCTGGCGCCTCCTCCGCCGCAACCTCACTTCCGAGATCCTCCACCCTTCCCGCCTTAAATCCTACTGTGGGTCCCGTAAATGGGTTCTCGACATTCTCATCCACCGCGTCGGATCCGAGTCTCAATCTCAGACTCAGTCCAAAGCCATCGGAGTCGTCGACCATTTTCAGTACGCCATGTTTTGCTTGCTGGTTTTGATGTGCTTCGGGGATAAGTTGAATGAGAACCAGATCAAACAAGTTGAGTACGTTCAGCGTCGCTTGCTTTTGAGTTTTTGGAGATTTAACTTCCTCAACTTTTGTCCCAAGTTGACAAAAATTCTGTTCAAAACCCGCTGGAGTGAGCTATTTCAGCTCCGTAAGGAACAAGAAGGCGTGCTCATCCCTCTGATTCGAGCACGACAAAACAAGGCCAAAACTGAGAGGCTGAGCAGAAAAGTCGACCACAAAGATGATGACGACGACTTTGTGTTGGCATATGTTGACACGTTACTGGAGCTGCAGCTTCCTGACGGGAAGGAAAAGAGGAAGCTCTCCGAAGACGAAATAGTAAGTCTCTGTTCGGAGTTTCTCAGCGCGGGTACTGATACTAGTTCCACTGCGTTGCAGTGGATCATGGCCAACATAGTCAAGTACCCACAAGTTCAAGACAAGCTCTTTGCAGAGATCAAAGGGGTTGTGGCAGAAACAGAGGAGGAGGTGAAAGAGGAGGTGCTGCACAAGTTACCATATCTGAAAGCTGTGATCTTGGAGGGACTAAGGCGCCATCCGCCGGGGCACTTTCTGCTGCCGCACGCTGTGACCCAGGACGTGGTTTTGGGCGGGCGTTTGGTGCCCAAGAATGGCATTGTGAGTTTCATGGTGGCTGATTTGGGGTGGGACCCAGAGGTGTGGGAGGACCCCATGGCATTCAAGCCGGAGAGGTTCTTGAGTGGTGGTGGTAAATGTGGAGGAGCAGAAGAAGGGTTTTATTTAACAGGGAGCAGAGAGATTAAGATGATGCCGTTTGGGGTGGGGAGGAGAATTTGCCCTGCCTCTGGTTTGGCAATGCTTCATCTCCAGTATTTCGTGGCGAATTTGGTTTGGAAATTTGAGTGGAGAGCTGTGGATGGAGATGACGTTGACCTTTCAGAGAAGCCATTGTTCACTGTGGTCATGAAGAATCCATTGCAGGCCCACTTGTCCCCAAGAGTGAAGTGAGAGAGGGTTTATGGTTGTTGGTGTTATTAAACACTTATATATTAGACTGGAATAAAATATAGGGGTTGACTTATGTGATTCTGTAGGCAGAACAAAATGAATATGGGTAGAATATTTTAGAAAAAGTGACAAGTGAATGGCTAAGTATGGCTGTGGAAGAAATCTCTAGAGCATGACTACTACAAACACGTGGTTGCGAGAAAGTGTCCAAGTCGGTGGACCAAGGCTGAGTCGGCAAATAATCAAAAGGTGGAGTCAACTAAAAAGAACTCCCAAACTAGATGTGGAGTGAACTAATAAACTACCAGCCCAACCTACGTAGAAGCTACCAGCTACCCGACCCAAACTAAGTCATGCATGTGGGGAGTAAACAAGCCAACTCCCAAACTATATGGGAGCAAACAAGCTACCCAAATTAAATATTAAAGTATGTTGAGGGCCAAATAGCCCAAATTAATCTAAATTTAGTGTGATGGCCAATTAGCCTATATCTATGTACTATTCTCCTTCAGTGTAATAAAATTATTTTATTCAACTATTATCGTATTGTCCTAAACTCCTTTACACATAAACCAACAACGGTATCAGAGCAACACATATCACACCTCATAAATTCCAACAATATCTCTCCTCTCTCTTTATTTTTTCTTTCTTTTCCTTCTCTCTCTCTCTCTCTCTCTCTCTCTCTCTCTCTTTCTTTTTTCTTTCTCTCCGCCAGTTTTCTTCTTCCTCTTGTCATGGGGTGATTTTTTTCTTCCCCTTGTCTTGGTTTTTTTGTTCTTTTTTCTTCTTCTTCTTCTTCTCTCTTCTGGCTATAGGACAACAAAACAAGGCAAAATAGCCTTGGGGTCATAGGATAAACATAATCTATTCTGTTGAATTTTATGGTATCTTCTCTACTTTCATTGCTATTTAGCGGACGAACACCATAAGTGAATTTTATACTAGTCTTGAGATTCATGTTTCTAGGATGTGGCGGCATGCATAAGATACAACGAAACTTTGTCACAAAGCTTTCGAGGGAGGGGCCTGTTCAAGAAGCTGAGAATTCAAAAGAGATTGAATAGCTCCTGTTATTCTGTTTATCCAATCCATCCTATCTGCATCATTTTCAGTCTGACCAAAACAGGATGGAAAATGTGGCCTGTCAGAAGAATGCTGTCCCGGATACTTCAATTATGTAGCTACTGATTCAGATGAAATGAAAAAATGCAAGGATTATTTAGCATCATTGACTTGAGGCAAAAAGTATCCTATCTGCCTGCAAGGGGGAGACAGTGACAGTTGTTTTGATCAACATTAAACTAGTTTTGCGGTTACAAATGAGATAAAGAGAAAATGCTATCACATATCAACTTATTATTTCCAAGAGCTAAACTTGAGCCTAGTCGCTTTTTCTCGTGTTTTTCTTAGTAGAGTTATCTGTTAGACTTTGAGCGGGAAAAGAGTCCCAGATTAGAAAGTTATAACTTTCCTACATTCTTTATAAGAGTAGTGATCTTTTATTATAATTAACACAATTGGGTTTTTCTGAAGTGGGCTTTGGACCTGTTGGCCTTATTCAAATTAAATATATATTTTTATATATTTAAGTTTTTGAATTTCAGATAATTTCAATTATTTTGAAATTCAAACTTCAGACATATCTGTTTCAATAGCCAAACGTACGGAGCAAATAACCAACTTTTGAAACCCAATACTTCTCACACAACGCTGAAATGCATTGAGAGTACCCATACTGTAGTTCGCCAGATACCAAAATTCAAGTGCTAGAATTTTGGTTTTGATAGTTGTATCCTGGTGGACAGTTGTCTGCAGAACCACAAGCACAGGAGTGGGGGCGAAATACTATCTAAAGGACATAGCAAATCTGCTAGCCTCTATCATCTCTGCAAGTTAGTATTTTTGGTTAATACAAACTCTTGTATCTTTATTTTTCTGTTGTTATATATTGATTCATTTAAAAGCCTTATATACATACATATATATATATACAGAAATTCTCTTATACGGACATCCGGACGTTATTATCGTGCGGACGCTGTGTCTTTTGTACTACCCCTTTCTGTTTTCTTGCATGTTTACAATAATGAAATAACCAACAACCAATCAACTACTTACTTGCAATGTGTAAGTTTTCAGTGGGGATATTATTCTGAAGCAAAGTCCAAGATCTGTATCCTCTGCATCCACCTTAATTGTTGAGGTGGACAGATCAACAATACGGGCAGCCCAGAATGTTCTCATTAAGTGACGGTACCCTATGTCTTCAACGAAATTAATCTTCCAAACACACCACTGTGATCTTTCAGGTGAAGGCGAGAAGTGATGTGATTGAGAGCCCAATTATGGTGATGGATGCAAGAGAAAAGAAAAATCAAGAGTGCACAAAACCTAACAACATTAAAGAGTATAGCCGATTGGCTATACCGTTTAAATATTCGAATTTATTATATTTAAAGAGTACAGCCGATCGGCTATACCATTTAAATATTCGAATTTATTATATTTAACAAGTATAGCCTTTCGACTATACTCTTTAAATATTCAAATTTTAATTTTGTATCAAAATCCTTCTCGCCGGACCCTCTGCTGCTGACGTGTTTAGATCATAGGGGTGCAATTTGGATTTATTTCGGAGAAATGGAATTGAAATTTCCTCTTCTTCTTTTTTTTTTTTTTTCCCTTCTTAGGTTGTTAGGTTATTGCGTAAATATAATTCATTGTCGTTAATGGAATGCAATTGTTCTGGGTTTATTCTGCTTAATGTTTAGAATTAATAAGTTTTTCAATTTGTTTCAGAGAATTCAATTCAATTGAGCAGTTGCTTGTGCTGCTTTTGCGGAGATCAGCTGTTTAGCAAAATGAAGTATTTGATTTGTTGGTTTTCAATACTCGTTTTATGAATGAAAAATATATATGTATCTTAAATGTGGAAACTTATCATTTTGTGTGGCAACTTTAATCTTGGCAGGATCTCTGTCTCCTATACGGTGTAGAGCTTCAATGATTGTGTTGGTGATGCAGTTCATGCAGAAGCAATACGAACTGCTTTGACCAATGTGGCATCATCAAGTAGAAAGAACACCCCGAGATCTACTGGCTGGACATCATCTGAGGATGAGGCAGATGCTATGGAACAAGATGATGAAGGGTCTTCTTTCATTCTCTTTTCTTTTTCTTCCCAAAGTTAACCCTTTCAATCAGATTTTGTTACAACCATTCGCTATATTTCCTTGCAGTTGGCTGATTAAATATAAACTTGTCACCTTATTATTTACACTATTCAACTTTAGTAAGCTTTTCCCCCCCAATTTAAATTTAGTGTTAAGTTCTGTTACATATATTATCCTCTGTATGGAAGGTATATAAAGAGAGTAGATGTGCCAAATTGCTAGAATAAGTGCTAAATGTGTGTCAAGTAGTACCTAAAGAGCAATATTAGTCATATCCCATTTGCATACCACGTCTCTAATAAAAGTAGAACCTATTAATGCAATGGGGACTACTTTTCTTAGAAATATGGTACACAATGTGATATATAAATATCAAATGACTCGCATTTTTGAACTAAATATGGTGGTATAGAAAGGCGAAAGCATTATATGAGGATTATGTTCAATAGTACGTACTCTCATTTTCATCATAACTTCGCTTCTCCCTATTGCCATCATCATTCCCTTTCTTCTGTGCCCATAATGGACATTATCAATTTTGTTTAAGAAGACATGAAAAGATATTCAAACTTTGGATGCAATGCAAGTGCCAAAGTCTAAGCGTGTTAACTAAAATTCAATACATCCATTTGACTATGAATTACGAATTATCCAATCTTATGGTATGCACCACACGTGTGTAGATAGTTCCAAAGAAATCAATTCAACATCAGTATGCGTCAGCAAGTACATCACTTAATATTTTCTTGCTCTCTACACTTCCTATATAGTCCTTAACTTTATTGTTAAGCTTTCATTTCATTTCATTTGTGTTTTGTCTCATTGCACGCTAGTCAGTTTCTCACCATGGAAACCTGGTTCCTTATCCTCGCCACACTCTGCATCTCTTTTCTCCTCAAACCCCTTCTCAGTCTCTTCATCCCCTCCATTTCCAAACCCACCGATCAACCCAAACTCCCTCCTGGGCCCACCCCCATCCCCGTCATCGGCCGGTTCTTATGGCTCCGAAGATCCTTCTCCGAAATGGAGCCCATCCTCCGAAACCTCAGGGCCCAATACGGGCCTATCATCACTCTCCGCATCGGCTCCCGCCCCGCCGTCTTCATCGCCAACCGCTCCCTCGCCCACCAGGCCCTCATCCAGAACGGCGCTGTCTTCGCCGACCGCCCGCCCGCCTTACCCACCAACAAGATCGTCACCAGTAACCAACACAACATCAGCTCCGCCGTCTACGGCCCCACGTGGCGCCTTCTCCGCCGCAACCTCACCTCCGAGATCCTCCACCCTTCCCGCGTCAAATCCTACGGCGAGGCCCGTAAATGGGTTCTGGATATTCTCATCAACCGTCTCGGATCCGAGTCTCAATCGCAGTCCAAAGGCATCAGAGTGGTAGACCATTTTCAGTACGCCATGTTTTGCTTGCTGGTTTTGATGTGCTTTGGGGACAAGTTGAACGAAGAGCAGATCAAAGAAATCGAGGGCGTTCAGCGCCGCTTGCTATTGAGCTTTGGGCGATTCAACATCCTCAATTTTTGGCCCAAATTGACAAAAATTCTGTTGAAAAATCGCTGGAACCAACTATTTCAGCTCCGCAAGGAACAAGAAGACGTGCTCATTCCTCTGATTCGAGCACGACAGAAAGCAAAGAATGAAAGGCTGAGTAAGAAGGACGATGACAAAGATGATGACTTTGTGTTGGCGTACGTTGATACGTTGTGGGATCTCCAGATTTCTGATGAGAAGGAAAAGAGGAAGCTCTCTGAAGGTGAAATAGTGAGTCTCTGTTCGGAGTTTCTCAACGCGGGTACTGATACTACTTCGACTGCGTTGCAGTGGATCATGGCCAACATAGTTAAGTACCCACAAGTCCAAGACAAGCTCTTTGCAGAGATTGAAGGGGTGGTGGCAGAAACAGAGGAAGAGGTGAAAGAGGAGGTCTTGCACAAGTTGCCATATCTGAAAGCTGTAATCTTGGAGGGTTTGAGGCGTCACCCGCCGGGGCATTTTGTGCTGCCACACGCCGTGACCCAGGACGTGGTTTTGGATGGTCATGTGGTGCCCAAGAACGGTAGTGTCAATTTCATGGTGGCTGATATGGGGTTGGACCCAGAGGTGTGGGAGGACCCCATGGCATTCAAGCCTGAGAGGTTCTTGAGTGGTGGTGAATGTGGAGGAGCAGAAGGGTTCGATTTAACAGGGAGCAGAGAGATTAAGATGATGCCGTTTGGGGTAGGGAGGAGAATTTGTCCTGGCTCTGGTTTGGCAGTGCTTCATCTGGAGTATTTCGTGGCCAATTTGGTCTGGAAATTTGAGTGGAGAGCTGTGGAGGGAGAAGATGTTGACCTGTCGGAGAAGCAAGAGTTCACTGTGGTCATGAAGAATCCATTGCAGGCCCATTTATCCCCAAGAGTGAAATAAGTGAGAGAAGGGTTGTTTTGGTTGATTGTGTGTAATTAAGGACTTATTGTAGACTGCATAACTCTTGAAAGTGTTTACCACCAAAAAAAAAAAAAGAAAGGGTTATTACTTATGCGACTCAGAAATCACAATTTGATCCATTTCTCGTTGTGTGAAATGAGTAACGTGCCTTTTAAGATAACAAGGTAAGAATGAGGTGAGAGGAAGGAAAGACGGAAAGCTTTAATTTGAAACAGATGCTACTTTCCAGTAGAGAACAATTTGGTCTAATATATTTTGCATTTTGGTTTGTAGTGTGCGTGTAAAATGCCTTGCATTGGATGATGTATTTTTCTGCACAACTAGCCATAGGCCTAACATTTTCTTTTTTCAAAAGACGTAGGAAGTTTCAACTATCATACAAAAGACATGGTACGTTTCAACTATATATGCGTGGCAGCTTCAAATACTTACCAATACATAAACATCCAGTCAACTTCAGTGTTCGTCAGCAACTACGTCCCTGAAAAACAAACAAAGCAAAAGACCTTGTGTGGTGGTTTGGAGAATTTTATTTGAGAGACACCATTTAGGATACCTTACGATTTTTTTTTCCAATGAGCCAAACCTTTTATTTTTTAAGTCTACATTCATAGATCATCCTTGCAAAAAATTAGACAAATCGGAAACCGTTTCGACATCCAATTATATCCTACAAAATCAATGAACACGGTGTTTTAACAAAGTACTAAAATTTCAATAACACAATTAAGAGGTCAAACGATATCGGATTCAAGTTATTTTTTGTAGAGATGATCTTTGAACGATTATCTAAAACATAGACGGTTTGTATTAGTGAAATATAATGTGAAGTGGGCCCTACAACGTTGTCCCTCAAATAAGCTAATTTGAGGGATCCCCTCGATGAAAGCTATATATATATATGGGTTATTACTTATGTGACTGACTCAGAAATCACAATTTAATCCGTTTCTAATTGTGTGAAATGAGTAACGTGCCGCTTAAGAAAAGAAGGTAAGAATGAAATTGCAAACACAGCTTAGAGATTTTGAAATAGCTTTGCGTTGGTTATGAGACAGGAAGGAAGGACAGAAGTTTAAAATAGATGCTACTTTCCAGTAGAAAACTGTTCGTTCGGTCTAATAGATTTTGTATTTTGGTATATATGCATTGCATTATGTGTTCTTCTGCGTAAGTTGCCATTCTGTTGAGTAGTTGAGTATAAACAGCCGGCACATTCAGGCGTCTCCCATATCACACAAAAGACAAATATCCGGTCAACTTCAGTATTCGTAGGCAGCTACGTTACTAAAAGAAGAAACAAAAAACAAAAGAAAAAAAATTCAAAAAAAGTATTGAGTCTTTTTAACGTCCTGTCTTTTGTGTCATTGCTCTCATTGCTCATTATTCACCATGGAAACCTGGTTCCTTATCGTCATCACCCTCTGCATCTCTTTTCTCCTCAAACCCATCCTCAGTCTCTTCTTCCCCACCGTTTCCAAACCCAAACTCCCTCCTGGGCCCCTCACCATCCCCGTTATCGGCAACTTCTTATGGCTCCGCAAGTCATTCTCCGAACTCGAGCCCGTCCTCCGAAACCTCAAGGCTCGATACGGACCTATAGTCACTCTCCAGATCGGCTCCCGCCCCGCCCTCTTCGTCGCGGACCGCTCCCTGGCCCACCAGGCCCTCGTCCAAAACGGCGCCGTCTTCGCCGACCGCCCTCCGGCTTTAGCCACCGACAAAGTCCATAACAGCAACCAGCACAACATCAACTCCGCCGTCTACGGTCCCACGTGGCGTCTCCTCCGCCGCAACCTCACCTCCGAAATCCTCCACCCTTCCCGAGTCAAGTCCTACGGTGGGGCCCGCAAATGGGTTCTCGACATCCTCGTCAACCAGCTCGAAACAGAGTCTCAATCCCAACCCAAAGGCGTCAGAGTGGTCGACCATTTGCAATACTCCATGTTTTGCTTGCTGGTTTTGATGTGCTTTGGGGACAGATTGGATGAAAACCAAATCAAAGAAATAGAGGGTGTTCAGCGTCGCTCGCTCTTGAGTTTTGGGCGATATAATTTCCTCAATTTTTGGCCCAAATTGACCAAGATTCTGCTAAGAAAGCACTGGGACGAGTTCTTGCAGCTCCGTAAGGAACAAGAAGACGTGCTCATCCCTCTGATTCGAGCACGACAAAACAAGGCAAAGGATGAAAGCGGTAGAGGAGAGGAGTTTGTGTTGGCGTATGTTGATACGTTGTTGGATCTTCAGCTCCCTGACGAGAAGGAAAAGAGGAAGCTTTCTGAAGACGAAATAGTGAGTCTCTGTTCGGAGTTTCTCAACGCGGGTACTGATACTACTTCGACTGCGTTGCAGTGGATCATGGCCAACGTAGTCAAGTACCCACAAATCCAAGACAAGCTCTTTGAAGAGATTAAAGGAGTTGTGGAGGAAACAGAGGAAGAGGTGAAAGAGGAGGTCCTGCACAAGTTGCCATATCTGAAAGCTGTGATCTTGGAGGGTCTGAGGCGCCACCCACCGGGGCACTTTGTGCTGCCACACGCTGTGACACAGGACGTGGTTTTGAATGGTCATGTGGTGCCCAAAAATGGAACAATCAATTTCATGGTGGCTGAGATGGGGTGGGACCCAGAAGTGTGGGAGGACCCCATGGCGTTCAAGCCTGAGAGGTTCTTGGGTGGTGGTGATTATGGAGGAGCAGAAGAAGGGTTCGACTTAACAGGGAGCAGAGAGATTAAGATGATGCCGTTTGGGGCGGGGAGGAGAATCTGTCCTGGCTCTGGTTTAGCAGTGCTTCATCTAGAGTATTTTGTGGCTAATTTGGTTTGGAAATTTGAGTGGAGGGCTGTGGAGGGAGACGATGTTGACTTGTCAGAAAAGCAGGAGTTCACTGTAGTCATGAAGAATCCATTGCAGGCTCACTTATCCCCCAGACTGAAATAAGCGGAGGAGAGGGTCTCTTGCTTACTTGTCTCATTTTCTGCATCAGCTTAGCTTCAGCTATGTTATATTTCATAACTATAATGTCCAGGTCAGCTGAGTTTGTTAGAAGAGCACATGGATGACACGTGCTCTAAGTCAGATTTGTTAAACAAGTTGTTAGTCGGTTGCTTAGCTTCTGAGATTGTTATTAGCTATAAAGGTTGTACTGTTACAGTGTAATACTACTACGAAAATCAATATACAATTCTCAGTTTCAATAATCTCTGCTTTCTTCTTTACTGTTCTGCTTCCTCTTCTGCTTCTTTAGTCTTCCTTTTTCATTCTTCTTCTCTACTGTTATCAATATTATTGTTGTTTAGAAAGAAAAAAGAAACAATATCAGCTATGTTAATATTTACCAACAAACAATTACAGCTCTGCTACGTGAATATTTTTTCTCTGCTTTATAGTTTACTGCTCAAGGAAAAAGCAGCTGTTCGTAGAGTTCTGGGCCCTAATAAAAGCAGAGTCCACATAGACATTGGGTCTAAAAAGAAAGCTTAAAACCCAAACAAGTTTTAAGGATTCGTAGACCCACATTGGGCTTTGGGGTTTTGAGTACCCAGGTTAAGGTTTTTTTAAGGGTCATGCTAGGGATACCAACTTGGGAGACCAACTCTCTAATAGAGGTGGAGCCCACCAATGCAATGGGTCTCACGCTCTATTAGAGAGTTGGTATCCCAAGTTGGTCTCCCAAGTTGGTCTCCCTAGCATTTTCCTTTTTTTTTAGCACTAGCGTAAGTCTAAACTAGAGGAAAATATGAGGTTTCTCATGTACACTACCAAAGTGCCATGAGAGTTTGAATAAAAGACTACTGATTAGGTCATTTTTCAATGAGTTACACCCTGTTATCAAGTTAAGGACGATTATTTCGTGAATTCGGGTACTTAAGGACAACTTTATCGTCCGCTCTCATACTCACCAAAGAAAACAGAAACCCCAAATCGAACTTTCACAACCACCATAAAGGCTCGTTTTTGTTTCCATCGGTGTAAAAGTTGAAACCTAGACAGACAAACACAGAGAGAAAATTAATTACTGAAAATTTTACAAACCTAATTTTTTATGTATTATTTGCACATAAAACATCTTCATAATTTATTACGAGAAAAATGTAATGAATTACATATTTTTCTAGTGGTCTAAAATACATTTTGTTTTATTTTTTACCAAAAATAAAAAATTAAACAAAAAGGACCTCCCTCGGGGCCTCCTCATGTATCCACCCACCAATAGACAAAAATAAAATAAAATAAAATATTGGATAAGAAAATTAAAGAGAGACTATGTTCCTCTTCAATAAACAAGAAAACCCTCCGAATCCCATCCAATTCTCTGCAATTCAAGCTCATAAGAACCCTAATTTTCAGTTCTTCCACCGAGAGCTTCTCTATGCGTTTCAATTTGGTGTAATCAACTCAATCTGAACCAACAGCAGTGAGTTTTCATGGCTACTGTGACTGCAACATGGTCTCCGAGCTCGCTCCAGCTTCGTTTGGCTTTAAATTACGGCAATTGCACTAAAACCTCCCCCATTCTTGTACGGATGCGACTGGGGAAGCTGGATCATCGGGCTCGAGTGCTCTGTGTTGCTCAAGGCAGAGAGAGGCCTGGGAATGGATTGGAACCCCGTCGTAATGGTAGTTCGTGGGTCGGGTCAAACTCGACCGCTGATGGGTTCAAGGGGTGGTCCGATTCCGATAATGGAGAAGATGCATTGGATTCACAGAGGAGGAAATGGTTTGGAGGTAATGCTTGTTTGAATAGATTGCCGTTTTCTTTTTACCTCTTATGCTCTGTATGGCTAGTGACACTTGTGGAGTAGTTTGCTCTCAGGGACTGCGGGAGCTGGAGTAGCAGGAGCCGTTTTTGTTGTGGGGCTTACTTTTGCAGCATTGTCTTTGGGAAAACGAAACAATTCCGGTGAGTAGCTGTCTTCTTTCTTTCGATAACCATCAAGCTTTGAATATGGACTGAAAGTTGGGTAGTGTTGATGGAAGTTTTTTGTATCATTTTCATGGTTTTGTTGTGTAAGTTCCTGTATTCAATGTATTTAGTTTTCTGCTATGTCTTGAAACATATGTGGCTGTGCTCAGGATCAGAACAAAAAATGGAGCCCTTAACAACACAGCAGGAGATGTCATTGACCTATGATGATCAAAATGATAGAAGCACAGAAGATGTAGATGATCAAAGCAATATGAAGCATGATGCTAGTAGTAGTCCAGAAGGAAGGACAGGTACTATTGAGGATTCTTCTTCATCTACAGAAATTGATGAGTCTCTGAGTGAAATTAGAGTTGGTAATGATAATGATATAGGGGATTTGTCAGTACAAGATTTTAAGAACACATCCAGAGACACTGACGCCATGAATAATGCATCCATTCAAGAAGTTTCACCACATGAATCAACTTCTGATGACAAGTTACTAGAACCTGAAACATCCACAAGGCAATTTAATCTGCCTGAACCGGAAAATGGAAATGATTCATTTGTTGCCTATGGGCTTGAGGATTTTGACAGCAGCCTCACTGTAGGTACAGGAGATTTGGCTTCTGTACTTAAAGAGAACCTAGTCAGTGTGGAACCAACCAACTTGCCAGCCTATGATGCTAATCCTTCAAACCTTAGCATTGAACCCCAGGATGGAATACCTGAGACTAGTGAACAAAATGAACCTATAGGTCTGGATGTTTCAGTTACTTCACAGTCCAACACAATTTTAGAACCTCAGATTTCGTCTGAAGATAGTATAGGGACTGTAGCCTCATCTTCAACCAAAGAAAACCTTCACCTGAGCACATTGCAGGTCTTAGCTGAGGGAATCAGTTCATCCCTGGAAGGGAATATCATAAGTGAAAGTGAGTCATCTAAAAGCAAATCACAATTACCAAATGCTGGGAATTCCTTCTCTTCTGCTGGAATACCTGCTCCAACTGTGGTTTCTGCAGCTCTACAGGTGCTTCCTGGAAAGGTTTTGGTTCCTGCAGTTGTTGATCAGGTTCAGGGGCAGGCATTATCAGCACTGCAAGTGTTGAAGGTATTGACATTTTGTCATTTTTTGCATTTAATTTCCTTGTTCCAAAGTTATGACAAATATATATGTATTAGAATTTACTCTATTGTTGCATTTGATCCTTAGATTTGACAGTTTTTTAATTGGAAATGTTCGACTCAAGTTGCAATGTTCTTATGATTTTATAATTTCCTTGCAAATATGTTACTACAGTTTGTGATCTATAATTTGAATATGACAACTGTTTTCAGGTCATAGAGGCTGAAGTTCAACCTGGTGACTTGTGTACTCGTCGTGAATATGCTCGTTGGTTGGTTTCTGCAAGTAGTGCTCTTTCAAGGTATAAAAACCTCCTTTCTCACTGTGACTGATAAGATATAAATCTTTGCAACCTATGATTGGTTTAGCTATTATTTAAGCATATTATATATTTACATTTATTGGCATATCTTCTTGTTATCTGTAGGAACTCAATTTCTAAAGTATATCCTGCAATGTATATTGAGAATGTTACCGAGCTTGCATTTGACGATATTACACCTGAAGACCCTGATTTTTCATCCATTCAAGGTTTGAATTTTAGATTTTTGGGCTATAGCATAAGTGAAAGTGTGATAGGTTTTGTTTGCTTATTGGAATTTATTTGCATCCTCTCAGGGTTGGCTGAAGCTGGACTTATCTCAAGCAAGCTGTCAAGAAATGATATGCTTTCTTCCTTAGATGAAGATGAGAGTCCGTTCTACTTCTCTCCTGAAAGGTGGTGTAATAGATTCCTTGAAATATAGTTTCCTCTTTAGATTATTGTTTCCTTGAAATGCAGTTGGCATCCCAACTGCTAGGAACTGTGCTGGCACTCCCAGCATGTTTTTCTCCTTGTTCCAACCTTTTATCCAACTTCACTCTGCATTGGTTGTTTTTCTGTCTGATCCCAAATACACAAGACACACTTACATCAATGTATCTCCAAACCGATTATCAGGTCCATTCCTGATAGAGGATTTTACGAGTACTTGTTCCATTGGATGGTCTCTTTACCTGTGGAAATTAGTTGTTCTTTGTTGTGTGAGCTTACAGCTATCTATTCAATTGCGTATCTGCCATATAAATATAGCATTGTTTTGATTTCTGTTACAGATTTGAGGGTGGATTGCATGGTTTATAATTTTCTTATTGACCTTATTTATCTCTGAAATTCCTTGCTACAGCCCTCTATCACGCCAGGATCTTGTAAGTTGGAAATTGGCCCTAGAGAAAAGAAATCTCCCAAAAGCTGACAAGGAGGTTGTTGAAATTAAGTTTGTTTAGTGTTTTTTTTTTCCTTTTGGAGCTACTCGTGTGCTTGTAGTTCTGAATATTTAACTCTCTACTTATTATTGTGCACTTGGACAGGTCCTCTACCAAATTTCTGGATTTATAGACACCGATAAGATACATCCAGATGCATGTCCTGCACTTGTTGCTGACCTGTCAGGAGAGCAGGGTATTATTACCCTTGCATTTGGTGAGTCATAACTACATTTTGAATTTCGAGCAAATTTTATGAGTTTAATAGTTAACATTTCCTTTCTTTTCTTTTTTTTTCCTTTTTATAAAAAGGTTACACCAGACTATTCCAGCCAGATAAGCCAGTAACAAAAGCCCAGGCTGCTATTGCCCTGGCAACTGGAGAGTATTCTGACTTGGTTAGTGAGGAGCTTGCACGTATTGAAGCAGAATCTATAGCAGAGAATGCTGTGGATGCACATAATGCTTTAGTAGCTGAAGTTGAAAAGGATGTGAATGCAAGTTTTCAGAAGGATCTTTCCATAGAGAGGGAAAAAATTGACGCCGTGGAGAAAATGGCTGAAGAAGCAAGACGTGAGTTGGAAAGGTTAAGATCCGAGAGAGAGGAAGATAATGTTGCCTTAATGAAGGAACGTGCAGCTGTTGAATCACAAATGGAAGTTCTGTCAAGGTTAAGGCATGAGGTTGAGGAACAATTGGAGAGCCTATTGAGTAACAAAGTAGAAATATCCTATGAAAAAGAAAGAATTAGCAAACTTAGGAAAGAAGCAGAAAATGAAAGCCAGGAGATTGCCCGCTTACAGTATGATCTAGAGGTTGAACGGAAAGCCTTGTCCATGGCCAGGTATTTAGTATCCAAGTCTTATGTGTCTTTTATGCGTCTAGTAACTTTGTTATTTTCACACAACCTTGTGAGACTTCTAATCTTTGTTATCCAGGGCTTGGGCTGAAGATGAGGCAAAAAGAGCAAGAGAACAAGCTAAAGTACTTGAGGAGGCTAGAGATCGCTGGGAGAGGCAGGGCATCAAGGTGGTTGTTGACAATGACCTCCGTGAAGAGGCCTTGGCTGAAGTTACATGGCTTGATGCTGGCAAGCAGTTCTCAGTTGAAGGAACTGTCAGCAGGGCGGAAAATTTGATGGACAAGCTGAAGGCAATAGCAACAAATATAAAAGGAAAATCCAGAGATATAATTGATAAAATCATCCAAAAGATAGCCTTGCTTGTATCCAATTTGAGGGAATGGATTCCCCAGGCTGGAAAAGAGGCTGGAGAACTGAAAGATGCTGCCATTTCGAAAGCCAGCAGATCAGCCCAAGAGTTGCAGCAAAGTACCTTGGAGTTTAGCTTGGCCCTCAAAGAAGGTGCAAAGCGCGTCGCCGAAGATTGTAGGGGAGGAGTGGAGAAACTCACCCAGAAGTTTAAGACATGACTCCTATCTCTTTAACAATTTTTCCGGATGACGGGCTGCTGAGGAGTGAGAATTGTAAAACAGTTTTGAGATTCTGTTAATGAAGGGGATAATCCATCACCCATGTTTATTATACCATATTGATGAATAGCTAGGTGGTCTTCTGTAATAAATAGTTACACATCTTAGTTGTAGTTAATTGGATTGGATCATCCAGATTTTGGTATTTGGATTGAGGATGGGTCAATCTGGCTCCACGAGTCCCTTGTGGCTGATGTAAAACCCGATCGTTTTACTTTTTGTTTGGGAAAAAGATGTAAACACCGTTATTGCTTAATAAAACTGCCTGGTTACATTTCAAATGGAACGGTTAAAATCAGGGAATTAGCATTTGTCCATAAGTATATTTTACTCTCGAGTTTTCTTTCCTTTCTTCTTCATCCTTTAAAATAGTCTCTTTTTAATTGATATACAATAGGAGTGAATAATCTAGTCATGTTGAGTGGTCTAGAAACCATTGAGCTACAAGCACATTATAAATTAAAAATCACTGACAAACAAAATCTATCTAACAAAAATGGCTTGCCACCAAGACAATCAATTAAGTAACAAAAGCAAAAATGTTGGGCAAGCAGCTTTTTCCAATTTGCAGCTCACATTCAAAACAGAACAAATTTCTGAAACTAAAATTTCAAGTCTCAGAGTAGAAAAAACACATTGTAGAGGTGAATTTCTAACATATTGACTCTAGTTGGAAATTATGAGACTTCCTATTAGCTTTCATGTGCCTCATTTCTTCTTTTCCGAAGCTCCACCACCCGCCCTGCATCACAAGTCACACAAGACAATAAGTAACTATTGATATGAATTCTCAAACCAGGTTAGCATTCTTTAAGATTCGGAGACGAGAAATAGAATCTTGTTTACCTGATCTTACGGAGGACATTGGACATCTCCTCACGCTTCTTCTTTGCCCTCTTGTGGGTTCCCAACTTTCTCTTAGCAACTTTCAGTGCACGTTTGTCCTTGCCTACCTTAAGAAGCTCAGTGATTCTCTTTTCATATGGTGCAAAACCAGCTACTTCCCGGATCAAATTCCTCACAAAGTGTACCCTTTTACTAGTTTTCTGCACCAGCAAATAATATCAGCAATTGAAGCATTTTCAGCAGCCTATAGTTAAAATTACAACAAAAGTAGTCACTAATCTCTTCAGCCATCAAGAGAAGAACTTGAATCAAATACCAAATACAAATTCCTATATTGTATAACATATCAACATGGCTTCTGGGTTGAACAATCAAATTCAAAGCATGACTTAAGATGTGAAAACATTGCAGATGTAAAATATGAATCAACTTACCCCTTTGCGATCAGAAGGGCGTGGAGCTAATTCCTTCTTGGTCACTATGTGGCCTTTATTCAAACCCACAAAAATCCCAGTGTTTGGCTGTTTTGGAGCCATTACCTGCTTCAACAATAGCAAAAAACAAGTTTCATCACGTACCCATTTGATACCCAGATTCATCACAGATATTCATCGTTTCAGTTAGTAATTAGCTACAACACAATAAATTTAAATGTGCAAACCTTATAAGTCCAAAAAAAAAAATTGTGCAAAAGTCAAAACGAGAAACAGAGAGATGAACACATATCAAAAGGCTAGAAAGCTCAGCAGCATTTACTATTTTCTTCCTATATTTCTGGGAAAATAAGCAGTAAATGTACTCGTTTATGGTTTCACGATATGAGGAAATGACATGAACGAGAAATAGAACGCTAGAGTGCTAGGGTTATACCTCAGTCGGAGCTTGAAGGATCTCTGAGACGGGTTAGAAGAAGAAGGCTTAGGGTTTTTGGGTTTGAGCTTGATTTTTATATATACCGAGTTTTAATGGGGAAACTGGAAAAAGTTTAAGGGTAGTTTGGTCAATGAAAATGAAGGCCCCATTTCGGCCCAGCTGTAGAAAACTACGTCTCAATTATAGTGGGAGTTCAGTTTGTTGGACATCATAGGAAGTAACTATACGAAGCCCATCTACTGCTACATTTCTTTATTTTAATTTTTAATTTTAATTTTTTAAATAAATTGCTAATCAATTGATCAAGCATTTATTTACTAATCTATATATATAAAGCAAAAGATAGAGAATGGTGAAACATTCAAAATACCAGAAAATGCCCTTGATTAATGCAAACATTAAGAATTGAAATTATTAATTAAATGAGGATAATATAGTAAATTCACACTTTTTCATATTTAAAAAAATTAAAATTAAAAGAAAAATTAGATAAAGGATCCTATTTTTATGGAACACAACTACCCATTATCTTTTTTAATTCTAAAATATTTTTTTTTAATTTTTTTAAAAAGCCTCTTGCAGGCGCGGAAGCGCGTGCAGAGATGGTAGTTTATTAGAACCGCCCTATACATAAACAAAGATTTATGATTGTGATGTAAACGAGGAGAATCTAATCCAATATTTTAATATGTAATTGTTGAATTATATTACAGGAAAAAAATGTTGGATCTTGTACTCCTTTTGTTTTTAAATTTTTGGGCTGATTTATTTACTCATGGTAAAAAAAAATTAAATCTTTGATTATATATATAGTAAAAAAATGGACCACCTTTGGTAGTCTTATACATGTAGATCAAAGATGCTTCAAACTATTAAAAAATGATTGTAATTTTACATGTCCAAATTTTTTAAGATGAAAGGTTGAGATTATACTTTTGCCTAAGTTTTGTTAATTTTCAACTCCTGCACACATAAGAGTAAATTGGAAGAGAGATAATTGATTTTTCTTATTATATACAGGTCATAGTGAAAGAGGGAGATTTGAATGGAGGAACTGCGATGCAGAAGTAACTATTTTTAACAACTCGAGTTACAAATCTCTTGTCAAATTGAGAATTGAATTAAAAAAACTTGAAATAATATACAACGATTGTTTGTTTTTAATTATTTACATCATCACCATATTTTTAATAAAAAAAACCAAAAAAAGAAAGAAAAAAAAAAAGTAATCAATAATAGTGTGAAATTTAGTTTTTGTATTTTGTAATAAAGTTTTACAGTCAAAAGAGCAAGGAGTAAATGGAGGGAGCAGGTGAGACATTTACATAAGAACGGTAGGAGAAGATGAATTAAAAAGACAACAAATGCCACTGTAAGTGGAGCCAATTTACACAACTGCCACTTCCAATGTAAAGCCAACGATGATGATTGGGGAGGCCTTTACCGGGCGCCTTCATGTTTCGTCCACTTCCACCTATTCTTCAAGAAATGAAG